>NW_027282052.1:0-200301 GCF_046629955.1 Centroberyx affinis | reverse complement strand
TTTACGTTTCCCGATAAGCAAGATAAACGTAAACGGTCGGATTTTTAGATGAGTTTTGGCGTGGCCCTCTCTCCACCTAAGAGAGAACGGTATCGGCTAAGGTGAAAAGTGGATAGACTACATGCATGGATATTTTAAAGCAGTAGTAGCCTAACCTATCTCTGCTATCATTATTTTCAATTATATTTTTGTGTATATTTCAGGACGATTCCTCTTCATTGGAGTCTGTGACCTGTTGCGTTGTCCCGGGTTCATCCGCTGAGTCCGTGCGGCCTGTTTTAGTCGGCACCAGCAAATCTGGGGCAAGAGCGTGATATTTCAAGCCGTTGGCACCGTCACCCACAAGCGGAACAGATGAAGATATCATCGGGGAGGCGAGGCGGTAGTCCTGGGTGTGGACGCCTGGATAGGCTCTGAAATCCAGCCTGGCTCGTGGAAGGTACTGGGCTGAGACTGGCGCTGCAGAGAAACTGGAGTAGGGGTAAAAGAAAAACCCTCCAAAGTGAGAAAGGCCCACCAGGTCCTGTTGATCCAAAACAGAAGATAAAACAGATTATAAACTGTTTTTAATCGATAAAAGTCACAGCTCCAGTCCTCAGTTTCGATTGATATTGATATAATATAGCCTAATATTTTAATATCTAAGAATATTAATGCAGTGACCCACGTTGGTATTGTATTGTTCAAGAACTATTTTGCTTGGCGGAAGAATAATTATTCGAATAATGATGTGTTTTTTTTAATGATTCTTGAACTAGCTAAAACCGCTCTAAAACCACTGTCAGTCACAGTGTTGGTTAGAGTTGTTGCTTTTATAAAACAGCGGTAAAACAACATACTAATAAAAAAAAAAGGAATGCAAATGTTCAAGGTTTTTTTATGTTTTAATCAAAGTAATAACTAAATGTTATTCATCCGCCAATTAAAATAGTTCTAAAACAGCAGTTGCTAAGCTAGGCTACACTTTGGTATGAGTGTTTATATATCATAATATTATATTATTACATTTAAAATTAACTTTTATGCGCCAATGTGTGTGTTTACTGGGTATTTTACAACCGCTTCCAAAATGACACAGCAAAGCAGAGTTCATGACTGGAACTATCCGACTTGTTTATTACTAATATCTGCCATAGGCTACTAATGTATTCCAATAAGTCAAACACCGGGTTGTTTCTCCACTGTTTACCTGCACCAGCGCGTGCTGTTGAAGGTTCATGGGAAACCCCGGAGTCCTGACAGGTGACGCGATGCTCACTCCACACGGCAATGCGCTGTCTAACGCCGCATAACCGTATAAAGTCCCTCCTATGTTGACCTGGGCGGGGTGGAAAAGATTGTTGGCGATACTCAGATCATGCAGGTGTCTGGTTAAATCCGGTGGATGGAAATAGCTGTGCGCAAAACCGCTGCGTAATTTGCGTAATTGTTCCCTATCCACAAAGTGTCTGGTCGGCTCCGGGTCTTCTGGTGCACAGCAGCCCGCTGCATCGGTTATGACATCGATGAGATGGTTTTGTCTGGGATCACTTTCTCTCTGTGTCCCGTGCGGGGTGTTTACTGTCCTCTCTGCGTCGTGCGTAATGGCAACGTTTGGCTCAGTTTTGGTTTCCTTGGGAGTTTTACGCACGTCGTGTCCAGGATTGTCCTCACCATTGCAGTCTTGATCACTGTCACTTTCGTGGGCGTCTTGCGTAAAAAAGATATATGTGAATGTTAGGTTTAGGTTCATGTTTGTACACTAGCAAAATGTTGCAATAATAACCCCAATATGGGCCTAAATAAAAAATTAGGCTAGTATTAGGTCAAATCAATATGAAAAAGCCTGGCTGGACCATCTTTGAAAAATGAATAAATACATAAACTTTTTGTACCTGAAGACTTTGAGTTCTCTGAATATTCTGAATCCTTCACAGGATCAGCTGTCATTTCATTCATCCGCATCTCTTTTGACTTTTGTGATGTGTGTTGTAGTTTCCTAATATCACAAAAGAAGGAAAAATTATTTTAAGTGGCATTGATTGATTGTCTGATAAAGCATAATAGTGAACATGATCAGATATGGGTCAACCCAGAGGATAGCAGATGAAAGCATTATACACCACACTATAGTCCTAGATGACAGGTGTTTGTTCAATCACAGAGCTGATATGGCTCTGGGGCAGCTGTTCAATATCTAAAGTGTTAAATGAATTCTTATGGATGTGGGCTGATAGAAACACTAGCACAGTTTGGTTACACTCTAAACTGAACACTGAAGGTTTTGCTGTCCAGAAAAGTTGACATATAGCCTCTGTCAAAGCCTCACTTTTTATTGCATGCTTGCTGAACCAATGCTGCGCTTTTGCTCTGTTGTGTTCTGAATTACATTTTCAGGATGTATAATTGAAAAAAAAAATGTAAATAAATAAATCAAATCACATCAAATCTCTTGCACAAAGGATGTGACAGTTATTTAGAGTTCTATATATGAGTGTCATGTCATCTGGAAGACACTTATGTAGACACTGTGATTAAAACACAAAAATGTGCAGGGCCTGTCTTAGGGATATCGTAAATTTGAGATAGTGAAAAGGCCTTTTTAGGAATTCAAATAAAAAAAGTAGCATTGCAATGAAATATCCAATAAAGTAAAATGGCAAAAAGCTTTCTTGGAGGGTCAATTATAGAGGCCAAAGGACAAAGCAGAGTTCAGATGCATTAAGGTGAAATAGTCCTTTAATTGGTTTGGCGTCCCATCAGTTAACTCACCTCTTTTCTCTCCTCCCATTGCCTGTGTCTCGGAATCCCTTCGCGAAAGGATTGTTGTCTATTTTCAGCTGTGTGATCTGAAAATGAATATAAAAACAAGAACATAATGCAATGCAAAAAAGCTGCTCAGAACTGTAGACTTCCCCTTCAATGTTGATAGAAAAACTGTAACATGCTTTAATAGTATACTTATACTTATATAAAGCCCAAGTAAAAAATCACTGTGCCATCCTCTCTGGCCTTTGGAAAGTTATAGGTCAATGTGTTACATAATAAACCATAATGCATGTGATTATGTTAAGTCTTTTGGGAGTGTAGGTGTAATGAATGAAGAAGCAAACCTACCTTATCATTCTGGTAAGCTGTTACCGCAATGAACTCTGTCTCAGAGAACACATAGGTCCTAAAGGTGCTGTAAGGCAGTTTCAGGATGTCGTTTGCCTTTACTACATGAAACCTCGGTTGGTATTTGTGCATCGAGTTGAGAATTGTCTGCAAATAAGAAGAAGTACATGAAAATGAATAAGTGAAGAGATTTGAGAGATTGGAGAGATTGGATATGGAGAGATTTGGGGAAATAGGCTACAATGTGGAAAAACTCATTTTTTAAAGCACTGTATTTTGTCCTGTTTTATGTTTACAAATAGAGCAGAAACTCAGAAGAGCCAAATAGCCTTTAGACCCAATATTTTATATAGGACTTTATAGCCTAAAATTCAGGTGTTATATGTGAAAACTTAAAAAAAAAAAAAAGAATAAAACAGAAAATTAAAAAAATAAAAAGGACATGGCTTACGAAAAAGAACTATAACAATCAATACATTTAAAAACAGATTAACTGTAGTATTTTATAAAACAACTATAGCAGTTATACATTTAGAATACAGATATCACAGACAAACTATAAAGTATGTATACTATTCTATACGAATATTATAGGAATATTATAGTGAAACTATAGGAGACAAAAAAAGAAAATACCACAAAGTCCCATAAGATCAATATACTGTAGATATTCATTATAGGAATATTATAGTGATACTATGGAAGGAAAAAAAACATGCAGAAAAGTAAGGCACAGAAACACTATTATAGGGGATATTCTAGTGAATTTTCGTTCGGGATAGTGAGAATGTGCAAATAAAATGAAAGCTGAAGCTTACAAATCCGTGCTTGTCAGATATGTTGTTGGTCAGTTTGAGTTTGTGGAAGTTGACCACTTTGGACATCCACTGCTCGCCGGTGGCCGGGCTGTCCGGGTGGATGTACATGCGCTTGGGCATCTCGGGGTCCGCCTTCCCCGCCACCATCCAGCGGGAGTTATGAAACTTATATCTGCAGTCGTCCGCCGCCACGATATCCATCAGCAGAATATATTTGGCTTTCGGGTCCAGCCCGGTACACCTTGCTTTGAACGGCGGAAACATGCGCCTGCGAGGAGGAGAGAAAATAGAACCAAGAGAGTGAAATCTTTCTCGGGGGCATGCACGCATTAAAAAAAACAGAGATTGCGTCACCTTTTCGATATTTACCTCCCGGATTTTGTAATGACCATTTCGGTGCCGCATTTGTGGAACTGTCTCCAAAGCTCCCTGGCTTCCAGGTGAACTTTAGGGTCATCTTCTGCCATGTCCCCCCTCCCCAGTACGCCCGGAGGCCCGCGGAGCGTCGCGGACTGCTCCGGCGGCGATGTGTGGATCACGGGCTCGGCACGGGATCCAAACTGGGATTTGATCCGCGGGACGTCAGCGCGGGGAACAGCGAGGGTCCGGCCAGGATGGTGCCGTGAAGGGCCACATCCCCGAGCCTGCTCGCCGGGAAAGTGTGCGGCACCTCGCCGGGGACGCACGGCTCCGAGAAACTGCGCATCGTCTCCAAATACAGAGGAACTTTTTTTTTTTTTTTTTTTTACGCACGACTATATTCGGGTTACAATCTTGTCGGCGTGCCACATTGAAACATGCGAGGCGAATGTTTCTGCATCTTCATTTTAAGAGGCAGAGGCAATAAACTGCATTGAAGGGTGCAGCCTCACTTCTAAGTCCAACATTATCCTCGTTTCTGGATGTTTTGTCTTAGGAAAAAAACGAGTCCATGCAGTGCGTCCAGCTGCTTCCCAGCCTGTGTGTCCGAGGTGATTTGCTCCTTGACACGTTTGGACTCCGTATATGACACCCAGCAGTGGGTGGGGTTTCCCTGGTATTGCATTGTATGTGAAGGGGAGGCAGCAGGACTATCCTGCTTCAAGTTGCTCCACTTGCTGATGGAGCTCTCCTTGAGAATTTGAGGTTGAAATCCTACATTTTTATGAATGAAAACAGAACCAAATACACAGTAGGCCATAATGCACCGGCTTTTATCATTATTTGGGACTATAGGAGTGGACTCACTGGGCCTTCTTCCTCCTCAGTGTGTTTCAGGCTCATGCTGTTATGTGTCTTACCCCATCTGAGATGTTCATCAGCCCTCTATAAACACTGTAATGAACACCATAACTGCACCATCCATGAAATATGAGTGACAAACCCTAAATTCTGGCACGCACATTCCCTCCGTGCGATTCAGCCTTCCCACATCATTCCAGCGCCCTGCGGTTTTTGACGAGGCTCCGGGGCCCGGCGCGGCCCTCCCGCCGCACGGGGACGGGTCCGCGGGGGTTTCGGCTCTGTGCAGACGAGAGCTCTGCCAGCGATTGTCCAGGCCGGATTAGGCCCTGGGTTCGGTTACAGGCTTTTTATTGCTCAATGGCCCATGACAGGCCAGGAACGTCCCAGTGAAAACTCTCAGTGAGTGAGGGCGGCAGGTTCAGGATACATGGCTGCCACCCTTGATGTCCAGCGTGTGGGACGGCACAGTGTGTCAGCATGGGGAGCTGGAATCATATAAATTCCTGTGAGTAAATGTCTGTCATGCTGCTCTCTATCACCAGTTGATATAGTGCAATAGTGATTCAACCTGTAGTTATCCTTTACATTTGCTGTTCTAAACACCCGGTGTCTGGTAGGTCTTTCCTCTGGCGCACAGGAAGTGATGCGTTTTTACGTTTCCGGTTTGTTTGGAATAAACAGAAGAAGAACTGGGTAGTTGGCATGAGCAGCGATAGCCACCATGTGCAACTCAAACTGCATCAACAGAAAATTCAAGGAGAAAGACGTCACAGTACTGGACACACTGTTTGATTGACAGGTGATCTCTGGGAAGAGCAGTGCAGAAACACCACAGCAATGAGCGCTGAGCAACAAAGATGGAGACAAAGAAAAAAAAAAGGATCTCAAGGATAAGTAAATTATGACTTGATATTTTGGAAAATTCCTAGCAACTCTTGGGTTGAAATAAAGTTGACTTGACTTATTATATATTATCATATTAAGGCCCATTTCAATATATAAAATAAGAAATACTTTCCTCCTATTGGATGACTGCTGATTCAGTTCCCCTCTGTTATCCCCAATGGGAAACAGCCACATTACAAACGACGACAAAAGTCCACAGCATACATAAACTCAATGGTGATAGCAGCAAGAATTAAAACAATGAAGGCAATAGTCGATCAAATAGTTACATAACAATAATAAGGTAATCAGTGAAAAAACAATAATCAACAGTCAATCAGTTATAGGCTTTGTAGCACCATTTATCAGTTTTATTGCACCTGGAACGAAGGAGTTTTCACTGTATTTGACTTGGCCTTTGGGAGTCTGCATCTGCTGCCAAGGAGCGCAAACTTACTGTACAGAGGTGAGTAGGACAAGCTGGGTTTTTTTGCAGATCTTTTCTGGCAGATTTGCTTCAGTAGGGGCAATTTCACTGCAGTGATTTTACTGTCCACCTTTACTATGTCGGACAGCCTGTTTCTGCTTGTGATGGACAGGTTGCCAAACCATGCAGTTATGCAGAGAGTTAAAATCGATTCAATAATAGAATTCTGAATTATAGTAGTAGCAGAATTAGTTGTTCTAGTAGTTGTACTATTAGCACTAGTAGTAGTAGTAGTAGTAGCAGCAGTAGTAGTAGTAGTAGCGGTAGTAGTAGCAGTAGCAGTAGCAGTAGCAGTAGCAGTAGTAGTAGCAGTAGTAGTAGTAGTAGTAGTAGTGGTAGTAGTAGTAGTAGTAGCAGCAGCAGCAGTAGTAGTAGTAGTAGTAGTAGCGGCAGTAGTAGTAGCAGCAGTAGTAGTAGTAGTAGTAGTAGTAGTAGTAGTAGTAGTAGTAGTAGTGGTAGTAGTAGTAGTAGTAGTAGTAGTAGTGGTAGTAGTAGCAGTAGTAGTAGTAGTAGTAGTAGTAGCAGTAGTAGTAGTAGCAGCAGCAGCAGTATCAGAATCAGAATCAGAATCAGCTTTATTGGCCAAGTATGTACACATACAAGGAATTTGACTCCAGCTTTTCCGTTGCTCACAATGTACTTACACAGAATAAATATACAGCTAAAAACAAGGACAACACAATGGACAGAGGTAAACCTAAACATCTAACTACTATGTACAATATGCATATATATATATTTAAAAAAAAAGTATAATATAGTAGTAGTAGTAGCAGCAGTAGCAGTAGCAGTAGTAGTAGTAGTAGTAGTAGTAGTAGTAGTAGTAGTAGTAGTAGCAGTAGTAGTAGCAGCAGTAGTAGTAGTAGTAGTAGTGGTAGTAGTAGTAGTAGTAGTAGTAGCAGCAGTAGTAGTAGTGGTAGCAGTAGTAGTAGTAGCAGTAGTAGTAGTAGTAGCAGTAGCAGCAGTAGCAGTAGTAGTAGTAGGCTAGTAATAGTAGTAGTAGTAGTACTAGTTGTTGCAGTAATATTTGCAGTGGTATAGTTACTATCTGAAGTAGGTCCAGTAGTTGAAATAGTACATGTAGTAGTATTATAAAACAGGCCCATCAGTGATCTGCACACATGAAATGAATTTAGCTTCCCCAGAAAAAACAACTGTTGCTGTCCCTGTTTCACACACTGCCTCTGTGTTCTGGTTGGTTGAGGTTCAGTTTGTTGTCAATAACTGTGGGTAGGTATTTATAGCTCGTTACAAATCCTACGCCGTGGCCTTTGATGACACAATGGCAAGGGGTCACAGCAGTTTTTCTAAAAGCAACACACTGCGGCTTGTATTTCATCAAGGCCTTCGCTGTGAAATCAGGAAATACCTCACTGTGGACCCTTTGTTACGGCTCCCCGACGGGTCTCTGATCAAATCCCTAAGTAAGCACGCTTCTTATTCGGGGGTCATTCAAGATATGCGGCGGGTGGCGGAGCTGTGGATGACCCAATCTTTTTCTGGCGGAGGAGCAGGGGAAAACCCTGCCTGTCCGTCCGCCAGCTTCAAAGACCCAGTGAGTAATCTGAAACAGGCCGGAGAATGACGGCAAACAAAACGCCTGGCTGTTATTTGTGGGTTTGGCCCACAAGCTGCGTGTGAAACCTGTCACTGAGGATAAAGCCGCAGATCTCCACTGGGTCACTGCCCAGTAACACGCTCTCCCCAGTAAAACCTTCCACATAGCTGGATGTCCCGCTTTGGGCATGGGGATAAGGTCCGTAAGGTCTGAGCTGTGGGACACTTCAGAGAGGAACGCTTGATAAGAAGGGGACAAGATTCTCTGCTTTTCTGCCACATTTTCATATAAATAAATGTCAGTGCATTTGCTGTTCTAAACAGCCGGTGTCTGGTAGATCTTTCCTGGGAAAAATCCTCTGCTGCACAGGAAGTGATGCGTTTTACATTTCTGGTTTGTTTGGAATCAGTAGAAGAAGAACTGGGTAGTTAGCATGAGCAGCGATAGCCACCATGGCTGAACAGACAAAGAAAAGAGAAACTCAAACTGCATCGACAGAAAATCCAAGGAGAAAGACGCCACAGTCCCGCCCACACCGTTTGATTGACAGGTGATCTGTGGTGCAGAAACACCCCAGCAACGGCCAGACGTAACTATATCATCAAATCGGGCTGATCAGGCTGCAGAGAGGCCAAGACGAGGAGTGCGGAGAGTGGAAAAGCGGCAGAGCCAAAGAAAAAATCAAACGTGTCAGGCAGTAACACAATCCACTGACACCACAGGAGGAGCGTCGCATATGAAAACATCTGCCAAAACAGCAATTAATCTCCATTTGAAGAGCGTCACCGCCATGTGAAAAGCACCTGCTCTCCCAAAAGGGTCGAGAGGCAAAATGAAAACAAATTCTGTTGCTTTTGTAAAGGATAGGCGAGGCTGTAGTGGAGGGTGACCCAACCTAAACTCAGTTTACCCATTTTATTTGTTAGGCCCACACAAATCTTTATGATGTAAATTCATAGTGTACATCAGTTATTCTCAACCTTTTTCATATCAAGGACCCAAATTGAGTCCACATTACAGCCACAGTAGGACCCCCATTTGATGAGATTTTGTCTCCCAAATCTGAGAATATTTTTATTGTTCGATACGATTTTGTCCAGAATTCCATGACTATCTGTATTGTAGGTAGAGAGATAACAGAGAAACTATGATCAAAACAGTCATTCTTCTACATTCTCTAATTGTGTTAACTTCTTGTAAATGAAATAATGGTGAAGTTTCAGAATTCATCAATTTGCTGGGGACCCACCTGGAACCCCCTCAAGGACCCCTGGTGGTCCCTGGACCCCACGCTGAGGAAGTAGAATCAAACTAATGTAAGTTGTAGGAGAAGAGGTGCTTTAAAGGAAAAACTAAACTAAACTAAACCAAACAAGAACGCTTATTTGAAAATGTAATTGTTTTTTTGCTTCTATTGGTGGCTGTTTGCCTTATGATGATCACCAACTGCAGCTCATAGTTCACCCCCCCTTTGTATCTACCACTGCATCACTGATGATGGTCGGTAACTGGAGTCCCTTGGTTGAGAAGAAGATGACACTTTTATTGACCGACTAACTTCAGATCATGTTATTTTTTTATGGATCATATAGTATTTTGGAACAATACTCCTCACTTCCAGCTTCAGAGTCCATTGCCTTTGAGAAGAATTCAAAACACTGAAGCACTGAGGCTTGAGAAGGGACATTAAGAAGCTGAGATAGAAGAAAAAAAACACTTTATTTTAATTTGACATGGTACAAAAAGATGACATTTCAGCCCCCATCTCCTCTTTTGATGGTGTTTTTTTTGAACCAACTAACCTAAAACGCTAACCTCAAAGACTTTATTCACAATGTCTTTGAGAAGAAAGCCAATCGGCAATCATAAACAACTCCGATCGAGTCTCCCCCCCCCCCCCCCTCCCTCCACCGGCTCTTTCCGGCAAACTTAACTGTCCTCTATAGCTGGAATCCCTCTCTCCGCGCAGCCGGGGTCACTGGAAAGCCTCCAAACCCACTCTGGCCGCGCCGTCTCCCTAACACCTCTGATGTTTGGACAGTCCAGCGTTTGACGAATGGCCTAACGGTAACGGGTTGGTGCGACGGAACATATTTGGGCCTTCGGAGGTGGGAGGAATGTAGTTTAACGGCGGAGCGGAGGTGCTAAAAGAGACGGCGCTGGAGTTGATATCAAACACACACACACACACACACACACACACACAGCGGCCGCATGTCTGGAGGCGGAGCCGGCCGGGGGGGGGGGGGGAGAGAGGAGCCATGAGAAAGTGGAGCGCAGTGCCGTTTCATCATCACTCCTTTCATGTCAGCGGTGGGGATTTTTCACAGAGCGTAAGCGTGGAATATGAAGGTTCCGTTTGAGTCATTTGGAGGTACTGCAAAGGTTTTCATATGAGCTGTCTGTTGTACCCACTTTAACTTTTTCACATCTCAAACTTCTGCCGTGAATAGAACGATATATGCATAACTGGTAACACTTTACAATAAGGGTCACTGAGTTAAGGGTTAGTTAATGCTTAATAAGGGTTAATTAATGCTTAATAAGGGTTAATTAATGCTTAATAAGAATTAGTTAATGCTAAATAAGCATTGAGCATAATAAGCAGCAACAGTTAACTAATGTGTAATTTACTAATGGTGTTCATGTTAACTAAGGTATTAATTTATACATTATTTAATAGTTTATAAAGATGACTATTGAGTAGTGTAGAAATTAATACCTTAGTTAACATGAACATCATTAGTAAATGATTACCAGACACATTAGTTAACTGTTAATTAAGGGTTAGTTAATGCTTATTAAGCATTAACTAACCCTTAACTTAGTGACCCTTATTGTAAAGTGTTACCGAATAACTTTAGAACTTTAGAATCCCAAGATCACAAGAGGGGAACATGCAATTTTGACAGGAATACACCCTAATAAAGTATGTTAAAGCATTTTTTTTCATCACCCTCTGTTAATGCAACATCAATGTCTGCATAATTAACTAAATCAAATAAATGTAGTATGATGTCACATTTCCATTCGCAACTCACTAAACTCTAAAGGGTTTTTTCCATTTTAGATCTCTATCATTCATGGAATAGGCATCCATGTAGGCCACTGCTGCTTCCCCCAATTTTCAACAATAATTTCATTTTGCCAGTGTATTCCTTTTTAAATATGCATTCAGCTGATGCTTTTCAAGAGCAAATTACAATGATTCCAGTAGTAGAATGTGCTACATTCATAGCTTGCCAACATTACAAGCAGCCAGTAGTAAGGAATGCGAGGGCCGGAGCCACAGCGGCCCCCGATACGTATTCATTCACAGTTCAGATTTGCCCGCGAGACACGATTCACACCGAGACGGCTCGGTCCAAAACACGCTTCAGGACGAAACTGTGTGCGTGCAGAGACGAGGGCCGGCAGAAGATAACCTCGGGGGCCGCGGGGATGAGTGGGGGGGTTCTGAGGCGCAGGATTCACAAGGTGGTGCTAAGCATTCCTAGCATTTCCCAAGCTCCTCAGATCCTCTTCGGGAGGTGGGAGGGTGTCAGACACAGTCAAGACACGTGTTCGGTAGGGTCTGAGTATGGAAAAACAATACCCATTAGCACCGTACACATTTTTGGTGTCGTTTTTTGAGGTATCAAAAGGTTTCAAGGTGTCCAAATATTCAAATCTTTAAATAAGAATTTTCTTCTTGTTTATGGGAGTCTGTACAGAGGAATGTAGCAGGTGTGTAACTCTGGGGAAATTGTCTGGTTGCATGCCAAGGACATATTAAGTGGAAATGTATGAATAAAAAAGTATGAGCATTATGAGGGTGTGCAAAATAGCAGCAGTAGAGCATACTGAGAGAAAATGAAAATATCTATGATCTGAAAATACCATATGATTGTGATATTTTTGTACGACATGAAATATATACAAATGAGAAACAATATGGGCATAGGAAGGAAATAAATATGTGAAACAAATTAGGAGAGGAAATAGAGGTGCTTTCATTCAGCAAACTAAAGTATTAGGAACAAAAGTATTGTAATGGAACCGATACTGAAAATCCACAGATACCCAGCATTAAAGTCCAGTTTCATATTTGTCTTAATAAATGTCAGCTATGCCCCTTTGAACCCTGCAGATAAAGCCTGCTGAGGCTAAAGGTTACTCCTCACTGGCCAATGCAAGAACCTAAACTATATGTTCTCTATTATGTATTTTAGACTAGTTTACAGTCTATTTTAAATCTCTTAAAGTCATTTTCCATGTTTCTGTGGGTGGCAAGTTACAAAGTACATTTACTCAAGTACTGTACTTAAGTACAATTTTGAGGTACTTGCACTTTACTTGAGTATTTTGTGAAACTTTATACTTTTCCTCCACTGCATTTATCTGCTGGTTGGAGTTACTTTGCAGAATAAGGTTTTAATGCTTCAATAATTTAACCCTCTGAAACAATGAGTACTTTTACTTTTGATACTTCAGTACATTTTACTGCTAATACTGCTATACTTTTACTTCAGTACAATTTTGAGTGCAGGACTTTTACTTTTAATGAAGTATTTTTCCATTATGGTATTGCTACTTTTCCACCACCAGCCTCCAGTTAGAAAGCCTACATTCCTGCCAGCATCCCATAACAGCAGCCGTGACACACTCCACCTCTGGACTGCTGCATGTTCCTCACAGCATTATCTTTGGAAGGGCCTCGGGTCTCAAAGGTGCTGCTCTACCCACTGACCTTTAGCAACAAATCTAGATGTTTGCTCTGTTGTTTGTCTCATCAACAAACGGGCCGGTGCACTGGACTATAGGAAAACAAGGGTCTGGAGGTGAAAGGGAGTCTCATTTATGTCCCTATCTCCATTTGTTTTCCTGAGGAATTTCAGATGATATTTTGGTGAGAAGCTAGATGAATATAGAAAGGTAGTTGTTGTTGTTTTTTTGCCTCAAATAGTAAATAAACAGCTGAGATTTAGGTAAATTCTCCTATAGATGTTGGCTGGAGCCTGTCAAGTTCCATTTTGCATGCATTCATGTTTTTTCTCCTATCTTCATGTACCTTTCATCAGTTTCATATTACTTACTATTATGTGTAATATGAAATGACTGCATGTCATAAAGATTTATATGAAGCTTAGCTGTGTTCACCCTCCTCTATCCCGGACTGTAATGCAATGAGAATAAAGGTGAAACCACACAGATGTCAAAGAACACTGTTTAGCAACACCGTGGCATTTAATTCACTTCATATTTCATATTACATATTTTCTTTTATAGTACAGTATAAGCTCTCCGAGGGGTTCTCTGAAGCTTTCGACTGAGGTTTAATATTCAGCAAAGTTCACTTTCCTCGGATTGCAAACTTTACACAAAACAAAGGTTTATGTAGAGGAAAAAAAAAAAGAAATCAATATGTTTTTTTTTTCAATAGCAACAAGGCTATAAATCACTTGCGTGGCAGGGTGAGTGAAGAAAGGGAATGAGAAAGAGCTGTGGAGGGAGGAGGCAGAAGGCTCCTAGAAATCAATTTTCACACATTAGAACTATTAGCTTATTGAGAGGTGAAAGACAGATTGACGGCTCGCCGTTAAAGGGAGCTGTAACTGTAAAAGAGCTTCTGCATTGATGAGCTTTCTCTAAAGTGATGCTCTGTGAGGAGCCACAGCCAAATATCTCTTGCTCATTATTTTCCTTCACTCCCTTATGTCCATAGATATAATGCAGTGAAGGACAATAATGAGTTTAAATCCTTTAAAAATGTATTAGATAATTGAACCCAATATTAAGAGTTTTGTTCCATAATGCGATATTAACCGTTTGAAAATATCCACTCTTACATAATAATTTATAGCACAAAATTCAAACAATTACTTTATTATTAATTATTCTGCTTTTTAAAGGATAGTAGGTGACTTATGTTGTTGGTTGAAAAAAATGATAACGCTTTAGATAGACTGGATCCATAATATTTTACAAATATAGAGTGCTAAACTTCAGACTTCAAGGAAAAAACAACAACTTCAAGTTGTTGTTTTTTCTAATATCTAGTTGGAATAGAATAGAAATACAATATTACATGCAGAGTTATTTATATTTCAACCATGCCGTTCTTTTCTGCAGATTCTTGAGCTCTCCCTGTCATCACTATTTTTAATTTAATGTCTCATTCCATCAATAACCGATTTATCCTGAGAGGTGTGAATAGCTTGATTCACAACTCTATAGTTCAGAGGATTTATCAGTCTGGATCGATGATGAATGTCACTACACAACACTCAGTATTGGACAGTTTACCAGTTAAGTGATGAGAACATAGACACCAAAAGACACCATGTATCCCTGGTAGATCATTGACCTCGGTGTTCCATGCTAACACTTTAGCATACACTATGTTGAGTGATAGCAGGCTCCATGCTAACTCTTTAGCATACACTATGTTGAGTGATAGCAGGCTCCATGCTAACTCTTTAGCATACACTGTGTTGAGTGATAGCAGGCTCCATGCTAACACTTTAGCATACACTGTGTTGAGTGATACTGAGTGAGAGTAGGCACCATACCACCACCCTAGGTGAAGGTGGTGGGCAATGGGAGACTGTGTACAGCTAAAAATCACTACACAGTGGAGGAATACGTGGTTGCTTGCCTGAAACAGTTCCAAAAATAAACCTGGCTAGATCTGCTACATTGAGTTAAAGACATTTCATTTTAAAATGTATTAATTAATAACCTTTTATTACTAAAAGGTCATCTTTCTTACTTTGGATAATGCTGGTGGCTTTCTATCACTCAACATAGTGTATGCTAAAGTGTTAGCATGAAACACCGCAGCCAATACTGGGAACACTTGATTTTTTTGTCAATGTTCTCATCACTTAATGGGTAAGTTGATCAATGGGCCAATCTCCCAAAAACTTGGTGTATTCCTAGACTAAGACTATTTGTTATTAGAAATAGGATGTTTCTCCAATAATCAGTGTTTACAAAAAAAAAAGCATCTCATAATGAACAACAATCTTGACAATTAATTAATAATTTCGCATTTTTCATTTCTTGCCATTTTCTAATTTCCTATGACTGAGATAATAATAACACAAATATTTAAAAGAAGCGCTGACGGATAATTAATTAATAGCCCCTCATCTCTCATGCCTATTCATTTCCCTGTCTTTCCCTCCACCGAGCATTCAAGTTTGATGCTCTGAACTGAACACCGCTGCACTTTTCAGCACAATTTACCGACGCTGGCAGACAGTCGCTAATTTTCCGGAGTAGCTTTTGACTGCGTGAGGGAGTCAATATTTTTAAGCAGAAGTGTGCCACACAGTTACAAATTCGTTCAAGGCCCAGACAACTTCCTGCACTCCATCTTTAGCTGGCCAGTGGGGTGAAAATTTGGATAACTCGCGAAAAATGAATTCTCAACTTTCTCTTGACTGATTTTTCTGAACGGAGAAATACTGAACAGAGCTTGTCAAGTAAAGCCTCATGGCACTATATGTTCATTTTGATTAAACAGAAGAACTACGACATTTACAGAGCATGTTTGTAATATCAATTTTCCTCCCTTCGATAAGTAACCTCAGACAAATTATGACATTATAATCAATTTGGTGTTTATGAGATCACCGCGGCTGTGAGATATTGACACCGAAAGTGCCTGGATAAACACGCCCAGAAGAGAAAATAGTTAGGAAATGAGCGCTTCAATTAAGAAGATGTGTTTTTCCTTTTTGTCAGCACAAACAGGGGAGGGAGGGGAAGGCCCATTAAAGCGGATCTGACATGAGGGAGCGGCCATATTTTACCCTGACGATATTCTCTCAGGGCCGTTGATTTTGAATAGTGTGAATATTTATGTCCAGAGGTGTTTCGCCCGTTCTTAATGTCCGCCGTCTTTAAGTAGATAAAGAGGGCAGTTATTGTCTCCCATAAGTGGCCATAGATTAGAGGAGGCTTGTCCTGCCAGAGGAAGCATTAAGGCCTCTTCATTATTTAATCATTCCCCCGCTACACACTGTGGGGGTTGTGTTCGCCGCATATGTGCAAGGGAAAGCCAAGCCACACTGTGTCTGATTAGCAAAGATGATGTACTTTAATAGATTATTCCGTATAGTTCCTATAGAGATATGGTGGTAAATCTACTTCCAGTTGGTGATCATCAGAAGGCAAACAACCCTCAGTATAAAGAGAAATCAATTCTATACTTTAAGACAAGCATTATTGTTTGTTTTTTTTTGTTTTTTTCCCCCTTAAATCAGTGGTTCTCAACGTGGGGTCCGGGGACCGCCAGGGGTCCTCGAGGGGAGTTCCAGGGGGTCCCCAGCAAATTGATGAATTATTAAAGTTCACCATTATTTCTTTTACAAGAAGTTAACACAGTTAGAGAATGCAGAAGAATGATCATAGTTTCTCTGTTATCTCTCTACTTACAATACAGACAGTCATGGAATTCTGGATCAAAATCATATCTATTCATCACTCATCAAGTGGGGGTCCGTGGCTCTAATGCGGACTAAATTAGGGGTCCTTGATATGAAAACGGTTGAGAATCACCACCTTAAAGGACCCTACTCTTGTACAACTTCAAGTTCAACTTAGTAAAATATATGCTAAATTAGGTCATGAACATTTAATGTCATCCCAAAAAGGTAGTGAAACTCTTATTCCCGCAAATGAAAAAGTGTGCAAACTGAGTTGAGGTTGGGTTTACCCTCCGCTATATCCCTGGCCCCTATCGCAAAACTACAGTATGTAATCAGCAAACAACAGGACGGACGGAAGACTGTCTTACCTTCAGTACATTTCAGGCATTTCGTCTGCGGAATACAAGAGAAAGTGTGAAAGATGCACAAATATCAGAGCATGAGGCGCTGATGGTGTACCATACGTGGCCTTGGACTTCCACTGTCACTAGTGAAATTTGAGTATGCCACGGAGCTGATATCACTGCAGATGGAAAAACAAATGAGCAAATGGCGTCAATAGTTGTCAATGCCCATGTTGTGTCTCTGAAGTACTGTATATTATATATGCAGCTATGTATATTATTTCTTCATTTCGAAACGTGTATCGCATGTAAAAGCTACAATGTGTAGAGTATGGTCATATAAAAGTGATGCCATCCACTCCCATGGGCGGCGTTCAACCCCCGATTGTTTAGACGCCAACAGGTGTGGCCCGCTTTCAATAAAGATGTGCATCGAGCGAGAGGATATTCTAATATCTCTCGACCTCGCAAACACGGATTACGGTGCGGAGTCTGGCTCAGCGGGGGCCCGACGCGCCCGGCGACCCTCTACGCTCAATAAGCCGAGGCACGATTTACGGCGAGGCCCCTATGCGCTCTGTATGTGTGTGTGTGTGTCGGTCTCAGAGGCGGATTATGGGATACGCCGATGGGTGATGTGTGGGTGTCGGGGAGACGGCGGCGATGTTTCGAGTTTCAAGGTTCAGCTAGGAATTCTGCGGGGGCCTTTTTTCCAGTGGAAGTGAACCGCTATCTTTCCCCCAGGGGGACGTTTGGAGGAAATACTGCGGGCCCCAGAGTCACTGCAGGATCATAAACATATGATCTACGGCGGTCTTAACACCTTCCTGTTTGCTCTCTTATTTCCGCCCTTATCTCTTTGTCTGCCCGTCCGCCGAGAGGCCCGTCGTCTCCGAGGAGCAATAGGGTCCCCGCGAGTCGGCCGCATTAGTGTGATTCCTCCCAGGATGTTGACACAAGCCCGGCAATTAGATGTCAATACTTGGCCGCGGCCGCCGATCGAAGCGGCCGCCATTGTTTTTACGAGGCCGGGTGAGCGAGCACAGGGGAGAGAGAGAGAGCAAAAGAGCTGAGTCAGATGGATTTCGCCGTTGCCATCGAGGTCTTCGTTAAATCTGCCTTGTGAAGAGGCAAAATGATGGGAAAATGCAGGGTTTCAAAGTGTATTCCATCACAGATTACCGATTACCTGCTTGAAATCAGTGCCATAATCCGCTGGAATATTCATAATCAGCAGTGGTGGAAAGTAGGGCTGGGCGATAATTCAATATTATCATTTATCGTCTTTCAGTGGAATCATATCGTGATGATATGAAGATATTTTGATATCGTGACACACATTTCTGCTGTCTGAATTGATGATGACAAGCAAATTTTACTAAAAAACTCTAGGAATATTATTTGAATATTTCTGTTTTGTTTGACATCACACCTAACGTTACCATTCGGTTCAATGAGATGAACATTCATTTGATTATTTAACGTGATTTTGCATACATGAACCATATCGTGATAAATATTGATATCGAGAAAAATCCTTATGATTATCATGATATTGATTTCAACCATATCGCCCAGCCCTAGTGGAAAGTAACTAAGTACATTTACTCAAGTACTGTACTTAAGTACAATTTTGAGGTACTTGTACTTTACTTGAGTATTTCCATTTTATGCTACTTTGTACTTACTCCACTACATTTTAGAGGGAAATATTGTACATTTTACTCCATTACATTTATTTCACAGCTATAGTTACTCGTTACTTTTCAGATCATTACATTTGATCATCTTTATAAAATAACTATAAAATAGCATTGTTATAGATTAGACTACCCAAAAGTATAGCTAAATTGTTAAGATTAGCTTCACGTTGACAACTTCAAAATGCTGCTTACATGTACGTCAATAAATCAGTATTAATATTCCAATCATTTATGAAAAATATAACTCTAAATGGGGACAGTTTGCATAATGAGTGCATTTACTTTGATACTCTAAGTACATTTTGCTGCCAATACTTATGTACTTTTACTTAAGTAAGATTTTGAATGCAGGACTTTTACTTGTAATGGAGTATCTTTACATTGTTGTATTGCTACTTTTACTTAAGTGAAAGATCTCAGTACTTCTTCCACTACTGATAATCAGTAACATCATCTGATTACTTGCAGTTACATTTGGATTTTCCCCCCAGCCCCATAGAATATGCATTTAAAATAAATATTTTATTCCACTTTACAGACTGTAATTTGATGTTACCATCTGCAACCGGTGTTAGTACAACCAAAAGTTAGTTCAACATATCAATGAGCAATCCAACAAATCTATTTTTAAATTATTTTTTTATCTGATTACTGTGTGTTGATGGGTTTTAGTCATTTGAATACTGCAGCCCCATCACATGTAATCCATTACTCTCCAACCTTGCAAATAGTGGCAAACTTGCAAATATGAAGGCGAATGTGAAAGCAAAATCATCCATCCATTTTAGTCACTCTGACATAATCCAATTTGACCAAAATAATGCCATCACACTTTTTTAAAAACTTTTTTTCCCCCTTTTTTTTAATCCATACAAATACGAAATCAACAAGAATTTTATGAATAATATCAAAATGTGGTAATCTCCTCCTGGAATTGGCTATTTGCTCATTACTTCAGATTGTGTTTCCATATCAGTTAGATTTGTTTGAATAGGCAGACAGCCAGAAGCCTCGAAGGCTACATTTCCATTATTCATGATCAGAAACCTGCATGATCACTCAATCCACATTGAGTGATCAACTTTTTTTTTATTTCTTTTTTTTTTTATAAAATCATGCTATTCAGAGAAACACACAGAAAACACAACACCTACATTTATCTGAATCATAGGGTTCCACGATTTAATAGAGTTAGACTGAAGCACTCTTTTATACACCAGTCAATCCTAAAATTAAATATGGAGCTTAATCCCAGATCAAATGTACGTTGAAGGGCCTTGAATATTGACTTCGTGATTGTTAATATGTTGAATGTATGTATTTTTGTGTCCTGCCTTAATTTTTGTCTTTTCTGTGATGCAAATGGAGCTGCTGTGATGCAAGAAAAATTTCAGACTGGATCTGACAATACAGTATTATCATCATCATCATCATCATCATCATCATCATCATCATCATTTTGGAAAATAAAATGATCAAAGCTGTTATTTATGTATCTTTTGCTATCCATCAGCGTGGTTGTAAATTATGACTTTGTGACTTTTTTGGTATTATTAGGCTACGTTTTGACTTCACCATTTTGTTTTGCACTACCAATGCCTTAAATTGGTCCAGTTCTGTTCAACCCACTCATGATGGTGACCGTATGGGACACTGGACTACTGCACCACTGGGCACTAGGGCTGGGCGATATGGTTGAAATCAATATCACGATAATCATAAGGATATTGATATACATCATGATATGGCTCATGTATGCAAAATCACATGTTAAATAATCAAATTAATCTTCATCAAATGAAACTGACATTTTCAAATAGTATTCCTATCATGAATGCTCAGGTCATTCAGAAGTTCGTTTTGGGCAGTTCTCAGAAGCAGTTCTGATGAAGCATAACCAAGCCTTTAGCCCTTATTGTGTTTGCCTGATCCCAATCATCATGATCTGGAATAGCCATGCCTTACATCATCACACTGATCTCCAAAGCAAGCCATCCATAACAGTTGTATATCTCTAGGTCTTGGGTTGGAACAGTGACACACTGTGGTTAACTGGCTCATAAAACCTTTCATCTGCCATTCAAATTGGTTAACCATTGCACATAATTCTGAAGGAGTCCATGGTCGATAAACCTGTACACACATCATTTTGTCCAGGTCCTGCAGGCATAATACGCATTGGCATTTGTGTTAATTTTGCTCTGGTCCTAGCCACTAATGGGGGTTAAGTCTTGTGCATCGCCATAGTATACATAAATCATATACATTGCGGTATTAAGAAAGATGTTGCCGATGTGTATACAAATGAACATTACGTTAGAGTGAAGAAAATAAAAAAAAGGAAGGAATAAGAAAAATACATAAAACATTGTAAAACATTAAATTCTAATTGATTTTCTAATTGTACTGATTCATCCCAGAGCAACGTCTAAGCATCAGCCAATAGGAAAAGGACTAGAAGCTGACCCGTCCAATAGCAGTTATGGGCGGTGAGATTATTGTGGCTGCATCAAGGTAGGCAGAGTTAGCAGGAATACTACCGGAAGAAGGCGATTTTCCTTCAAAATAAAACGGTTTATGGTTGCTGATTTATTTGCAGAGGTGGAAAGAATAGACGTAGCCTACTACTACTAGGCCTACTTAAAATTTTAAGGATTCTCATTCAAAATGTACTCAGAGTAAATGCCACTGAGTTAACAATACTTTACAAAATAGACAGTATAAAGACGTTTGACCAGTTTCTGATGTGATGGTTACGGAGAGCCTACAAAATCTCAGTTCCATAATGGATGTAATTTAATTTTTTTTATTTATGTTGAAAAGTGTAAATGTTCAGTCATAGCACATTTAAATAAAAGAAAAGATACTGACTTCAAACAATATTTTAAAAAGTAAAAAAACAAACAATAAAAAAACGACTCAAATAGGCTACAGTAGTAATTTATTTTGTCTATCTTTACTCGTACTGTGAGAGAACAGGCCACAAAAGCAGCAAATGTACTCTGATTTCCTTGAGTAAATTCATTTTCACTTCTGTTCTTTACTTTGCATAAACCAAAAAACACCTTTAATAACGGTCGTCAGTGAGGTTTGCATTTTGACAGTTGTGGCCGGAAGTTACGATTTTTTTTCTAGCTAACTTGACAGTAACTGATTAGTTTGAAGTGGGAGGGGAAAAATGGCTGCCGCCGTAACCAAGTCTAATCTGTGTCGACTGAGAAGTTTCTTTATTTCACGTTCAATGTTTCGTTTTAAAAACATCCGTGAATTAACATGTTTGTTTGTTGTGTTTTGTACTTTGATAAGCCAGTCGTTGGCAGATGACGAATACGAGATGGACGACTTTTTGAAGCGGGAGTATTCGCTGACAAAGCCATACCGAGGTAACGTTAACTGTAAACTACGTTAACTAGCCAAGTAACGGCGTTTCAACCAGTTAGTTAAACTCAACCAGGTTAAGTCAACCAACCACTGAAACTGCTTTTATCATTAAGGTGTAGCAAATTCATACCGTCTAGCCCCATTCTAAGGTATATTCGTGAAATAATTAGTGTTAACCAACAAGAACTTGGTTTGTCCGCCTCGGGCACTTGTGATTGCACAACTAAACAAATCTTACAGCACGGGAGGTGACAGTGATATTGTCATTATACTGCTAGATACATGATGAATAATAATGTAAAGAAGTTGAACTTACTCCACTAGTAGCCAGTTATTTCTGCCTTTTAGTGGCAAGCCCCGATACGCGCAGTTCTCTGGTATGGAGAGAACGTCACGCAAAACTCCATTCAAAAGTCTGGCAATTTTAATGTCGCCTTCCCTACCGGCAAATGCACATACCTGGTAGAGCATGAATCAAGACCGTTTACGAATCGGTAGAGTAAACTCTTAAATTCGGCGTACATTAGATATACCGAGCAGCACTTCTTTCAATACAGTTTCAACTCTTAAAACCACTTTGCCTGTTATTACAATTGTCCTCTTCGACCAAAATGTGTGAGCATGTGAGCCAATTCAATATTTTTTTAAGATTGTATTGTAATAAAGTGCTGCTTGGCGGGTCACTTGTATGCCGAATTTACCAGAAGAACCTAATGATTCAGCCAAGGTCTCAACTAATGTTTTGCGAGGTGTTATTTGCCAATAATCAACGAAACATAAATGCCCAGATTTGTGAATGGAGTTTGTTGTGTCGGTCTGTCCATAATTAATCAGCGGCAAACCAGCCTGTTTCATTGTGATCTAATGACAGAGGAACGCTGGATTAATCCCTAAAATGTACCCCATACAGTGATTACTCTAATAGGTCTACTTTATTGTTGTGTAGGGTTGGGTTTCTCTAGCTCTTCCCAGTGGGACCTGATGGGAAGTGCCATGGTCACCCCTGAGCATGTGAGGCTGACCCCAGACCTGCAGAGCAGACAGGGAGCGGTGTGGAGTCGAATCGTAAGTCCACTACAACAAACTGCAAAACCTGCACAAACCCCGACCGCTGTTGACAGTCTGAAGGGCCACAATAGACCTTCAGTTTGCATTGTACATCATCACCAACCATCCCACACCTTACCTCACTCTCACCCAGGTTCACAATGCATGTTTTTACACGAGATAAAGCGGGCCGACCGGTATGAGAAGAGATGAAGACATTCTTGTAACAGCTTTTGTGTGCACTCCCCAGCCTGGCTGTTTACATTTCAAGGTTGTGGGATGACATTTGAAAGAAGTCCAGTGGGAAAAAAAATCATTCTATCTCTCAATAGTTCTTATTCTGTTGTATTTCCTTGCACTCACTCCTACATGATTGTTCTATGGTCACAGGGTTATCATAAGGGCACTAAGGCACTGATATAGGAATTGAAGCTTATTCTACTGTTGCAGTCATTCTAAGTTGCTTTGGATAAGAGTGTTGGTTAAGTGCCTAAAATGTAAATGTAATGTAAATGAGTGCCACGGGACAAGAAAGCCTCTCTTTGGTAAAAGTTTGTGAGCGAGAAAAAACATCTATAGAAGCTCACTTGTTGAAGACTTTCGTTTGAAAATTAGATATTAGATGGCCGTTTGAAAAAAGTGACACCTGCTCTTTACTGATACTACAAAATGAAGACAAATTATGCCACTTCTAAAATGATAGTAGGTTACTTAAGCCCTTTGTTGACAAAGGGTTGTCACCTTTACACACTACTTTTACAGATTGTTTATATTTTAGAGTTATTGAGTTATAGAGTTATACTATGCATAGCAGAACCCCTACATCATAAAGAATAACCTGCTTGTCTTCATTCTTTGTGTGTTTCTAGCCTTGCTACTTGCGGGACTGGGAGCTTCAGGTGCACTTTAAAATCCACGGCCAGGCCAAGAAGAATTTGAACGGAGACGGAATGGCCATCTGGTTAACCAAAGAGCGCATGCAGGGCGGTAGGTAGAGATTGAATCCCTCCCCGGGTGGCAAGCCTCATACAGTGGAAAGGAAACTAGATGCTGCTAATCTTGTGTAATTGCGTAAGTCGTGGTAGTCCCAGTTATCCCGAAGTGCTTCGCTGCTTCTTTGCAGGTCCCGCGTTTGGCAACCTGAACCAGTTTACTGGACTTGGCATCTTTGTGGACACTTACCCCAACGAAGACAAGAACCATGAGGTGATCCCCCATGCCCCAATCTCAAATTTAAAAACGCA
The DNA here is from genome assembly GCF_046629955.1 of Centroberyx affinis. Lineage (NCBI taxonomy): Eukaryota > Metazoa > Chordata > Actinopteri > Beryciformes > Berycidae > Centroberyx > Centroberyx affinis. The sequence goes on along the minus strand of NW_027282052.1, from coordinate 176,097 downwards.
TAAACACATACGCTCATGATCTTTAAAGGTGTTGCGCTTAGCATTTTGAAATATCAGTATATCATCGACAAGTAAATTGCGATACCGTAGTTTAATTACCATGAACAAATGAGACCACGGCCTAGTGTTTCTGAAAGGTTTTGCTCCAGCTCGACTCTTGCACCCCTGATCCAATTAAGGTGTTGTGAAAATGTGTAGCCCTTAATTGGATCAGGTGTTTAAGAACAGGACCGGAGCAAAACCATGCAGTACACTTGGGCTTTGAAGACTGGGCTGAGAAACACCGGCCTAGATGATTGGCAGGCTGTGTCATTCTAGCGGTATTGTTACTGCTAGTGTTTCTCAAAATTATGACCACATTTCCCATAAACCCAGCTGCTTCTTGCCCTCCATCTCCCTCCTTGGCGTCTTTGGCTTTTACTGAAGAGGGTAAACATGCTGATTCCTCCTCCTTCCACCATCTGCCATTGCCAGAAACTCTTAAAGGCTTAGCTCTGTTTGCGCCCTCTTCTTCTTTTGTGCTGTAAAGCAATCCATCAAATTTCCGACCAAATCTGACCTAGTGGCACACAGTGTAAAATGCAGTGTAGAGGCCGATAAAGGCTGCCAATCTTCTTGGAAGTGGTCTTGCTTGGTAACAGTGATTATGCTAAAATCTCAAAATGAATGTGGTCATGATATATTGATGTTAACATGCTGCATGTAGCGCCTTTAATCGACTGACAACAGTTAGGACCTCCAATCCCAAACAATCCTATACTTATATGTATGTGATCACACTTTGTCATATTTCTTTTCCTTCAACCCTCTTGGATATGCAGAAGAGGCAAACTGGAACTCAGGTAGCTTCAGTAACATCCCAGCTAGTCAGTCCATGAGTTGTTTATCCTTTACCTGAACCAGTGCACCGTCCCACCATGCAAGTTATCTCATCTGGTTTAGAATTTAGAAATTGTTTTGATTCATTAGTGCCATATGGTGTCCCTTAAAGCTGAGTCTGATGGGGTGTTTTTGTGGTTCAGTGGCATCTATGGTGTGTATGTGTTGTGTGTTCAATTCTAGTCATAACCTCCCCCTGTCTGTCTCGCAGAGGGCTTTCCCATACATATCGGTGATGCTGGGGAACGGGTCTCTGATATATGACCACGATCGTGACGGACGACCCACCGAGCTCGGCGGGTGTACAGCTCTGGTGCGCAACACCGTGCACAACTCCTTCGTCCTCATCAGATACTCCAGAAACAGGCTGACGGTGAGAGACACTCCAGGTTCGACTGATAGAGGTGTTTGGAGGCCAGCATGCCACTGATATTTTTAGGTTGAAGCTGCGGATATTTCATATTTCGCGCCAGTATTCAATATCTTTAATATTCAGAAATAAAACACACACAGATTTGGATCAAATAGTGACTGTAGATAACTCCTAGTGTTTGTTTTAACCTTACTGCATCAGGACAATTAAGATAACATTGGGTTACGTTGTCACCTACCCATCCTTCACCGGTGGTTCATGCTGACCCTTCCTCTACCCTCCAGATAATGGTGGACGTAGATGGCAAGCGGGAATGGAAAGACTGCGCTGACATCACAGGCCTGCGGCTACCCCTGGGCTACTTCTTTGGTGCCTCCTCTGCCACCGGAGACCTGTCGGGTATAAAAACCTCAACAATCTATCATCTGAAGGATGGATGACCACTGTGATCCTCTCTTCGCATTAGATTAAATGAAATGAAACTGAAATGGGGTATTAACTGTCGGGTTATGTGTTTGCTCTAGATAACCATGACCTCATCTCTATGAAGCTGTACCAGCTGACAGTGGAGAGGACTTTAGAAGAGGAGCAAGAGGAGGAGGTCTCCATCCCCAGTGTGGACAACATGGCACAGTTCAAAGGTATAAACAGCACGGTCCTTAACAACTCATCAAGCCTTTGCCAGAATATTTGAAAATGCAAAATCTATTCACCACCAATGTCTCAGCACAAATCTTTTTTTTTCCCAGCATGTTCACAGCCTTTGTTTTATAGCTTTGTGCTGAAAGGTTGGTGCTCAATAAATTTGGAGAGACAGACTGGAGAGAAGAATGTGCAACTATCAGCTATATTATAACTATTAGCTTAACTGTTTTTTCAGCATGGTGTCAACAACACCATGATAAGAGGTTTATAGGGTTCAGTGTTACCAGGCAAGCCAAAGTTGTGGTGCCTGCAGTTCAGGATAAAGCCCCAGCTGATGTGGCTTTTGAAGGTGTATAAGGTACCCATAATGACAGTAGAGAAGTCTGAGAAAGCTCTTCCTATGTTTAGGAAGCATTAAGTTTCGCCCAAGCAGTTTCTCAAGCTAAGCAGGGACAAGGATGAACTGGGAAACTGTAGAGAGGAAGAAGCTTAATTGGAAAGATCTTTGGAACATGGAGGCGTCTTACAATTAGATTTAGTGGTGGAGCAACCTATGATGTATTACTGCCGAGCCTAAACCTCAAACCCCATGACCAACTGAAGACCTCACATCTGCTCTGTGTTCAGAAACAGCAACTTTCAGACATTTCCTATCAAGATGCAAAGTTAGTCTTGCCTGAGGACGATGCACTTGAGCGTAACCAGATGTTAGTCTCCAGCAGAGGCAATTGAGAGCAAATTAATTGAAATGTATTATTCAATTTTCTCTTTGGAGGGTTATCAGGAACAAGTTAGGGAAGCTAGGACTTGGGAACTTTGAGCAGACATAGGGCATCAACCTAAAGTTCTGCCAAGAGATAGTCAGCACCAGCCTAAACCCTGACCTAGTGCCGTGGTTGCACCACAGCAGTTTCAGTGTTTACTTTGTAGAGATAACCGTGTAATAGGAAGACAACCTGTTGATCCGTCTCCCAACCGTTTGCCTTGCAGTGGAGGTTCAGGAGGAAGGCATGAGCGGAGTCCAGTTCTTCTTCACCCTCCTCTTCTCCGTCATTGGCCTGGGTGTCCTGGGAGTTGTGGGCTTGATCCTGTACGGCCGGTGGAAGGAGAACAGCCGCAAGCGCTTCTACTGATATCCAGCGATCCACACAGATTTTCACAAATGTATGTTTCTTAATCGACATGCAACGCAACAATGGTAAGACCGCCGTAGCTTTACTCAACCAGACAATTGAATGAACGAAATGAACAAACTCGTGCGTCTCAAGCCAGGAGAACATGAACAGGCGAAGCCATCTGTGAAATTTGCTGGAGTAAGTTGTCTCGTTAGTTTTGACTTTTTTCAGCGTTACGGAAGATAGAAAAGTTAAAGCTGCACTAGGTAAGATTTTATGTAAAAGAAAATACAGCCATGTCATCAGCCTAAAATCACAAAGGGGGCTATAACTGAGAAGAGCGTCCCATCCCCTCTTAATTGAGATCCTGTAGATTCGCCGTATTTACCCAAATGAAATTCTGGTGTCTGGTATGGTCAGTCAAAACTTGAGAGCGAAATCCAAGCTAAGCCAACATTAGATCTTTTCCTCTCTCGTCTCTTTGGTATAAAGCATCACAGAGCGGCCGGGTTGGTAAACATGAGCGAGCTGTGTGCAGTTTACTGACGTCTCCGCATAGGATTTTTTGGGTATTCAAATTTTTCAAAATGTTACCTCTCACTGACCACTCGGGGCTGTCAGAGTAGCCTAGTGCAGCTTTAATCTGAATGCTAGCTGCTGTGAAGACCGACAGTAACCTGTGGATCTCAAAACCTCTCATTGCACTGATTTGAAATGTCCATGCGAGAACATTTTATTGAACTCCCATGGATTTCAGAGAGAAAAACCAGGCAAAGCACTTATGTCAGCAGCAAGTTGATTCCATGTTTGCTGTTGTAGATGCCGCAACAATATTCATGGATACATCATGTTCTGTATTGTACTTTAAAGGAGCGAGCAAGGTAGCGGATACTGTCTGAAGTGCCTAGCTAGGACCAATTAAGACCACGTCTTACTTTACATGTCATGCCCTAGTCTTGTGGTTTGAGCTTCACCTGTATTTTGTGTTTGACATCGCACGACTTCACTCAATTTTTGAAGTTACTGTTAGTTCTCAGTTAGGATTTGATTATTTTCCTAGATCTATTTTTAACTGCTGGCAACCAAATATTGTCCTTGGCACCAGCTTTCATGTTTAGCGCACACAAAACTCAAATTCAAACTAAATCATCAGACCTGTGATAAAAGAAACATTGATTCAAACTAATCATGTCATCAACTAATTCATTTGTGATCAGTTTTCTCGTTGATTTATTTTATTTTGAATTTTTTTTGTTATATGGGGAAAATGCACTGGGTATTTAAATGTCCATCCACCATATCATGAGTCAAATGTGAATTTGAGTAAATTGAAGAGTATGTATGAATGCTGTTTCGCGTTCAGCTGTTCAACCTGTGATATATACTGCTGGGCTTTTGTTGCCACTTACATGCTGGTGCCTTACTCACGTTTCTCTGAGATCAGGGCCTGTTTTCATTAAAGGGGAAGTCCACGGAAATCACTAGGGTTTCACTCTGCAGAAGTAACACTTTTTTTTCAGTTTTATGAGTGTTACACAATGAGTTTTTAAGATCAAGGAAAATAAATCTGTGAGAAATGAAATTGCTTTGCTGGAGGTGGTTGAAAGAAAGAAAAAAAAGAATACATGTATGTTTGTTTGTTTGTTCTAGGAATTCCCCTTTACACCTGTAAGAGTAGCGTTCTACCGGTTGAGTCATATGACCATACGAACTTTACCTAAAGGTATACTGAGTCAGCTTTCAGGGATTTTTCTAAAGCTGAAAGTGTAGGTGACACTTTATTTGAATAGTCCAATGTTGATACTCAACTTCCTATCAAGTGACTATGATGTGTCACTGAAGAGTCCACTGAGGTTCAAGTGAAAACTAGTCTATAGATATTCAGTGTCTGGGCTAGAGTTAATGTTAGGGTTGGGTTAAGGTTAGGATAAGGTTAGGGTTAGATAGTGGAGATGCCCCATAGGTAAGTGACATCTACTTTTTGTCACCTGATAGTTGAGTATTAACATTGGACTATCCAAATAAAGTGCTACCAAAGTGTATTTCTCACATATTCATCTCATCTCAGCACTTCTGTTCCAGTGTGTATTTATCTCGAGAGCTGTGTATTCATCTGTACAGACCTCCTACTAAGACCAGGGGGACATTTCATGGCCTGGTTCCAGTTGTTTTACCTGTGAGTTTACCTATGGAAATAACACTCTATGAGTACTTCATGATATTCTCCCAAATACATTATGTACTTACGAGGATGTAACAACACAGTTAAAGTACAAAGTGCACAAACATAATGTACTTAAATAAGCATGCATAAAAAAGAGCTCCAGCACCGTTAAATAGTCAATTATTTTTCTTATTTTCTACAGGCAAATAATATAACACCACCTTATATATTAAAACCTGTCAGTTTATCACTCAGTGAAACACAAGTAAAGGAAACAGCAGTGGTACATCACTGGGAAACCCTTTTTCTAAGTACTTATTTCTACACTTTACCTATATTGTGCTTTAAATTGTTGTAAAACCAAGCAAGAGATGGAGATTTCCATTTAGTGTTACTGTGTACCTAAAATACTTTCCCATTTGAAAATACACTATTGTAAAGTTACCAAAAGTATTTTCTGCAATTCCTGAAAGTTTGAATAACTTCAAAATATTTTGTGTTTTGGTTCTTATGGCTGTTGCATAGCCATATCAACCCATAAGCGCCTATTATGAAAACCACTTGTTATTTTCTGGTCATGTTTAGAGTTATTCAGTTTACTGACAAGTCCCACTTCTTGAAATTTGCCCTGGCGAGGATGGACACCCATATTGTTGTCTTTCTAATAAGTTTATTTGAGTATATCTAATCTAATAGTGTACTTAGGTGTTTTTTTTATATAGTTCTTTAGTTTACTGTATACCAAGACTAGTGAAAATAATTTATTGCACCATGAGCCATCATGGGGGGAAAATAGCCCTACAGTTGATTATTTAGATGATCATGTTTAGGCAATGAAAGTGTGAATGCTCTTAGCTTTAATCAGACTTGTGAAATCTTCTACTTTAAATCTGCCAATCTAAGCTCTTCTCTGAACATTGTAAGTGAAGAGCATGTACACTTTTCGTGCTCCTGTGTCCGATTTTTTTTCCAATAAAAGTTTCTATGGTGATCTTGTTCATTTGATGATATGTCTATTGTTGTCGGTACTACTAATAGTTGAATCGATACAGTAGCTGTATACAATACATGAGGGTCTATCAGCAGAACTGCTTGGCCCATAATTATCACTGACATATCTTTGAACCCATGAGTCTCTAATCCACACAGCACAATGCCTGAGTAGACATAAGTATGTTCATTCTGCTTCACCCGGGACTCGAACTCACAACCTTCGCCACCAACCTTCGCCGCGATCAAGTTAAGTTACCTGAGAAGTGGGAAAATTAGAGGAGGCTTCACACTATGCCTTAGCCAATCACCAGGGTGCCCAATAACAGCTGTCCATGCATTTACAGGCAGATTTCAAACTAGTGTAAAAAATTCAGCACTCAAGACAAAATTATAAGAATTTGCGTACTTCATGTAGACAACATAGAGATGTCTGTAATTTCTTTTTACAAAGATTGATTGCTCCATAAGTGGAAAAACTGATGTTCAAAGATGCTCTATTTCCATTGACTGCAATAGTTTACATGAGGGCAGAATTCAAAATGCTGTAAAAAATTTCGTTTTTGAGAAACAATTATGAAATTTTACACACTTCATCTACCTTCACTGGAAAATTTTGTCTTTTATTTTCATGAACATTAGATGAACGTTTGATAATTCAAAAATCTGGCTGGATCGTTTGTGGAGGACAGTCTGAAGATGCAGTGTAGCAAGTTTGGTGTCAGTTGAACAAAAAATGTTTTTGAGAAAAACAGTGATGGACTTCATAATTCCTGGCAGCTCGAAGCATCTGAACATTTCTGCTCACTTGGGCCTACATTTTGTTGAAAGTTGCAAAGGCGTAGCACGTACGACTGATTTGTTATGAATTTTCAAAGTTTTAAAATTTAGACGGTTGCTGTAGCGCCACCATCAGGTCTATTGACCCCCAAAGCCAGTTGAGTAAATTTGACATGGGACCGGACCTATGTGCAAAGTTTCGTTTATTTTCATGCATGGGAAGGCAGATTTCCTCGGAGGAAGAAGAAGAAGAAGAAATTGGGAAAAACAATGATGAAGAAAACTATTTGAATTTACAGTGGTTTTTTTTACATCCGTACTTAAAGAAAGCCTCTATGCCTGCAAACATGGATTGTGAAAAATGATCTCATCAAATTAAAAAAAATATCCAAATTTATACTAGACACCAACATTGTTACAGTAGAACAGAACATCTCCAAATGTCTCCTGCCTTTAAAGAGCTGCTATCACTAAAAGAACTTCATTAGTCTGGGTTTCAGTGGAGAGTTTTAGTGTCCCATGATGGTCTAAATGTTGTTTCATAGGCTTTTCCACCCTGACAGGAATAACAATAACAGGAATAACAGGAATAATAATTCTTGGGGAAACACTGTACTTTGATATTGAATATTGTCACAAAATACCAGCAGCTTCAATACATCAGTAAATATCGCTATCAGCCTTCAAAAAACCATATTAGCTGAACCCTAGTCATTTCACACCATGGTGTTTAGCAGCTCCTCTTTTTGTGATTCTTAGGTGAAGTGTGAACGCCCCTCCTTCTCCACACTGTTAGTTGTGTAAATACATGAATAGACATTTCTCCACTGACTATTTTGAGACAGAGGCCTTTGTTGGCTGTCCTCCTCCCTCTTTATTTCTCTTCCTCGTACCTGTCTGTCATTAGTTAACACTGGGAATGTTTGGGAGCAACACCAGAGAACTGGTTACTGCATCTGTCGTAGCAACTAGTGGGAACACTGCTGGGCATAGCCTAGATAAGGTAAGTCTTGAGATATTTAATGAATTAGAATTATTAGTTAAAATGTGTTTAAAGAGATATTAGGAAAAATGTGAGTTGGAGCATTTTGAGGGTGTGTAAAATAACAGCATACCGAGAAAATGAAATGTATGTGGTATGAAATCATTGAACATTGTAAAAATATAGCTAAATGCGATAGAACGGGTGTTTCAAGAGTAGGTATGCATTTTTTTTTTTATAACGAAAAACAAAGCTGTAGAATTTTTGTAAATTTCCTCAATTGTCAGATTTCCAGCCATGACCTGAAAGAGAAAGTGTACCCAGAAACTGTAAAAAAATATTGAATAATAGAGTAAGTATTAATACTTTATAGAAAATTGTATACCTACTTTTTGAAACAGGCTGTGTATAAGTAACAAGAATAGGGAAATTAGAATAAAAAATTCTGTGTTCTCAGCAGGAGGATATCTACTGTACTTTGCTGTAAGCTGCTTTGAGGAAACGACTGTCTAGATATAGACATATAGAGTAGAAACGCAACAATGAGGTTTAATCCTCAATGATTAACCTGAGATGTGACTTGGGCCTGAATAGGTCAAGGGCCTCCATTGTGCCTGATGCCTGTGTTGTCACACCAAACACTGCTGTCCTGTCAACACTCTCTGCCTCCAGGAGCATCGCCCGCTTCACTTGTTTTCCTCCACAGCTTTTTACAGTTTATCTATCAGATCGCCACCTGATCTAACGTCTGTAACACTTAACTTCTCTTATTCAGTCTTACAGGTCCAGAGGAAGACCATCAGGAAGGGAGGATGAATCGCTCCTGTGTGAACTGCTTGAAGACCATGATGATATTGCTCAACTTCCTTTGCTGGGTAGGTTACAGAGCCATACGCATTTCAGCTTCCATATACTAAAAAAAAATGGAATTTGTTAATACGTAATGCCTAACGCAGCCAGTAGATGGGATAAAAACATAGATCATGGTTATGTTGCATCTTGGAATGAAACCCTAAATAATCATTTTGGACTTTGCGGGTCATCTTTTTCTTCTGTAGAATCAGGTCTACTTCAATGAGGGTTAGACAGATATATGGGGCCATATCTGGTCCAGTCAGTGTCGTCCACCTCTGATATGATGGATATGATGCAGTTTGATTGATTACATATTTGTTGTAGAATTGATCAACACGACACTGGTGGTCTACCCTGGGTTCCATTGGAGAGTTCTAGTGTCCCATGATGGTCTAAATGCTGTTTCCGAGGCTTTTTCCACCCTGACAAGAATAACATTCTGGGGGAAAACTATGAATACTTCCACTATCGGCCATCAGAACCCATATCTCCCATATCCCATATCACCCATATCTCTTGTCCCTGCTGTGTGTTGCAGCTGTGCGGTGCGTTCGTGGTCGCGTTCGGAGAGTTCCAGATGATGCACTCCAGGTACGCCTCCCTCGTCACCTCCTTCTGGCCCATCTACCCCGCCAACACCCTGGTGGTCACCGGCACTATAGTGACCTGCGTCTGTTACCTGGGAGTGTTGGGAGGCCTGAGGGAGAACCGCTGCATGCTCATCACTGTGAGTCTGTCACATACACACACACACACGCTTTATGGGACAGCTGTAGTCAATGACATGATATTAAATTCAGTGTAATTTTCCGATGTTTGTCTGATGATTACATTGTAAGGAAAGTTTATCTACACGTCTAATGGGTTTTCTAATGTGCTTTTAATGCAGTTCATATTAAGTGTTACCAAGGTTTGAAATATATTGAGTTCAATCCCATTCCTTTGTATAGATGGATGGGGTTTGCCATACAATGATGGGAAAGTATTTGAAAGTCAATTTAGAATATGTTTCTGTGATTGTCTATCTTAGCACTATCTTAACTGTCTTAAACCCCACCCATCTGGTCCACCATACAGTTTAAAACAAAGAATCATTTGACCCAAATCTGCTCTATACTTCTTAATACTACATACTCTAATTGCAAACAAACGCAGAACCTATAAACTCATTCTTGTTTGAAACTGATTGTATGATTTGCAATGATTGCAGTTTTTCATCCTGCTCTTCATTCTGATGTTGGTGGAACTGGCCATGGCCTGTGTGTTCCTGGTCTACAGTAGAGAGGTACACACATCTATGTCTTAAAGTATAGCTGAATATAGATATATATATATATAAAATACATACAAAATTATAATTGTATGTCTTAAAGGTCCAATCTGCAATTAAAGTGGTTCATTCCAAAGCGCTACATATCCATTTGGGGGGAAAACAATTACCTGATGTTACCTGATGGACTTTCAAAAATACTGGTTATATCATCTAAAATATTACTTTTTTTGTAAGCAAAGGTCTTATGTTACCAATAATTTCACTAATAAGCCCTACAATAAGTTTTACATTAATGCCAGCAATCAGTTTTTTTTTTTTGTGGATTTGCATTTTGGGGTGAATCCCTTGTTGAGACACTGTCAGCTCACAAATGGCTTTGTTTACATTGTGATTTATTGGATTTAAGACATGTATGACCAGAACTTTTGAAAGAAAGACCAGCAAGGGACAGTTCAAGAGTTTTCTATGCAATTTGAGGCTGTAATGACTCATTTCTGTGTGATGCTTTGTGCATGATGGCGTAAAATCGGACCTGTCTTTTGAGTTATGATGGGTGAAGACAATTTTGAAAAGTTTATTTTCAGTCTCCAAATCCAGAATATTATATGAATTTGCACTGATGATTGACCTCGTCTCTTGTGCAGATTGGCACATTTGTCGAGAAAGACCTGATGCGGAGCCTGGAAACCTACAAGGAATCCAGTCCAGATGGGAACCAGACCATTAGGGATGACTTTGACGCTGTCCAGTACCTGGTAACTGCTCCACTAGACTGCTCCGTCCATTTGTTTTCTTCATATTCCCATATTCTGTTTCATTTATACATTCATTCATCTTGATATCATTATATTTTTTTCACTTATTCCATGCATATATTTCATTTTTGCTATATTTACATATTTTCATAATTTTTTTTAGTTGTCTTAATATGTTCTACCGCTATTATTTTACACACCCTAATGATGCTGTAAATCATATTTTTTCATACATACATTTTATTTACGTTCTTCTTTGTATTCTTATTCACAATCATTCTCATTTGCCCTTTATTTCCTTTCATGTTTATTCCCATTTTTATTCTTATATTATCCACAATCCTGTTCTTATACGCATTCGTATTCACAATCTTATGCCTCTTCTTAGAATAATGCGTCACATCGATACAGTTTAACACATTCACACCAGAGGGAGCTGCCCAGCACAACCACAGTCTCCTCCGGTCTCAGTTTCAAATAAACCACATGGTCTCGTTTTGCAGTTCAGGTGCTGCGGAGTCCACAGTGAGGCCGACTGGGAGGGGAACGTTCCCATCTCCTGCTGCGCTGAAGACCCCTGTAACAGCGTCCCGCACACCAACTGGCGGGAGGTGGGTCATATTGTCACCATCTAAACCAGGGGGGTCCTCAAACACATCTCCACATAGACACACATTTGATCCCATTTGATCAGACGAACCTCCAGTTAGTAGTTGCACATAATCCTTTGTCATTTTGAAGTTTTGAGTGAGGAACATCCAGGAACATTTTCATTCCTTTTTTCCCTAAGTGGATTTTTTTTGGGTGTGGAATGAAACGCTCCGTCTGTTGAATGAACAGAAGCGATATGAACTCTTTCTTGTCTTTCAGGGATGTCATGTGAAACTGGGGAACTGGTTTGCCAGAAACTTCCTCAGCACTGGCGCAGGCGTCGTTTCCCTGTTTATCATACAGGTACGTTCAACTGTTTGGCCCAATCCCAATGCCCAGAGTCCTGAGCCCTCACAGACTTAACTGAAGTCATGAGGGCTCGAAATGGTACAGGAGGAACGGGACGGCACTTTGTGGCATCACGCGTTGCCTTGACGACGTCAGACGTTACTATCTCCCGTCAAGTAATCAATTTGTAGTTTACTCTTTGTTTGCGCTTTTGTCTAAACAGCATTATTTTTTTTTTTAACAATATGTTTATTGAAATTTCACAATTGAAAACATAGACAACACATCACGTACATCCTCACTCATACACGCGTCAAAAATAAATAAAAAACAAATAAATAGTGAAATATATATATAATACATATAATAGTAATAATATGAATCATAACAATAACAGAGAAAGAAAGAAAGAAAGAAATATTAAGAAATATAAAAAAAAAAAAAAAAAAAGAAGGCAGTCTTCTGTCACACTTTTCCTTTTCCCTCCCTCATTCAGGCCATATTTGCATTTTTTAAAAAGTCCATAATTGGATTCCAAATATTAGCGAAGTCCTTTTGTTTCCCTCTAGCAATGTATGTCAATCTCTCCAATCCAAGACAGCTTGACAATTCTTTCATCCACATTTTTAGTGATGGAGGGTCTACATTCCTCCAGTATAATGCGATCACTCTCCTTGCTTGAAGAAGTCCAAAGTCTAATAGTTTTGTCTGCTAAACAGCATTATTAAGCTAAAATGAAAAAAAATGTTGATGAATAATTTTAAATAGGCCTAGGTATATGGTTTGCAACATTGCAAAGTTTACACTGTGCTAATGGTTGTAGAAAATACTCTTCATTCTACTAGAGGTTAACCTGCACAACATCATTACAATATGTAAAAAGATAACAAAAAGAAACAGTAGGAGGTATGTTGAAAGCAAACAGTACTTTTAATAAAGCTTAATGAGCACAAATAAACAGATAAGAAAGGCTATATTACATGCTGCTTATATTAGCAGCATCTAACATCCTTCTTAAACGTTTAGGAAAACATTCTTTTTTCTCAAATGAGCTGTTTATTCTGTTTTAATGATGCAATGTTTTCTCTTTTACCTGTATCTTGCATGTAGTTTCACCCTTTCATTCCTGTTTCTCTCTAAGTTCTTGTTAATTTTTTTTTGTGGTTATTTTTCCTTAATTATGTTTCTTTTTTTCTCTTTTGTATCGGGTGTATTGGCTGATATTTTCCACATACGCGAATAGTAACGTCACAAGCGCTATGAACTGTGGGTAATTCCCTCAAGCAAAGTCTACAGAAATGCGGACTTGCTGAAAGTCTGCATAAAGGGCTCATAAAGTCCGCCAGTGAGCCCTCGCGCGCTTAACCGATTTCACAGTGGGACGTCCTGAACCCTCGCGGACTCGTCGGGAACGCGCGTGAAAGTCCGTGAGTCTGTGAGTGTGGACATTGGTATTCACTAAATATCGCGATATTCGATATTATTGAATATCAGCCCAAGCCTCCTGCAAAGCCTCTATAACAATTGTCCCGGTTACTTCTGTCTTACTATAGTTTCTTTACTCAGTTGGAATCTTAAGGACTGCGCATTTTCTTTATCAATTTGCATAGTTGGCTATTCTGTTCTGTTCTGTTCTGTTCTGTTCTATTCTGTCTTTGCATGTAAAAAGTTGTTTGATATTAGTTTTACATTTAATATTTCTTTGCCTTTGTTTGCAGTTCATGTGTATGTGTTTCACCGTCCCCCTGTTCTGCCACTTCAGGCGACGTGGACTGGGTTACAAGTGAAAAACCCCCAGTGGCATCGGCAGTGGATGCTTTCACCACAGCGACTTTCCCATGTGTCAAAAGGTTATCTTCTACACTTTCCCTTTACTACCATGTATAGAATTTCTGTAGAGACCCTTTATGATTTTAGTAGCCATGAATCCCCTAGTTCAGTAAAAGGTAAAATGACCTTTAAGTGCAATAACTTGCCCAGTCTTTTCTTTACGGGTTTATGTGTCTCTTGAAGTGTTGGGGATGAATTCTGGACCATTATTTTGCATCTTTAATCACAATAGGCCTAATTTATCAATATTTCTGTATAAAAGGTTGAAAGTCAATAAAATACTGTGCCATGATTTCCTTTATACATACAATATGTATGCCAACTGTTTGCAAAGACTCATAAGTGGAAATGACCAATTTTTTTTGTGCATTGTTTTTTGCATTTTATTGTCTTTGATATATGGCACAACCCTGTGTAACTTCAGTGTTTGTACTCTATGCTACTTCTCAGCCTCAGGAAGTATGTATGAAGAATGCACTTAGTGACTGAATGTTGCGTGATATGTATAGTCTACTATCTATTGTTGGTCCAGCAGTGTCTCTTTCTACTGTGTGTGTTGCACTACTATGTTAGTTGTCAGTATGTCTCTGCACCAAAGCCACAAAATCCTATATATAGGTTATGCTTAGATTCTCATCAGAGTTGTTTCAGTTCAGCAGTTGATATCAACTGGCTTTGAATAGAGGAGTTTGCTCTATGGGACTCCCAAAAGGGTGTGGCACACATTTACATCTGAATATTGTGTGAAGTCCCTGAGCAAGCAAAGGAGCCCTGCACTACCACCCTGTTTCTGACATACTTGATAATGGTAATAAACAAACAATAGTTTGTTATTTCTTCATTAAACTCAATAGGAAGCTTTACCTTGGAGAGATGTTACTTTTGTGTGGCGTAATGTAAAGTGGAGGAGTATGTAAAAGTAAATGTACAAGTGAACAACATATTCAGCTGAATGCGATCGCAACTATTTACTAAAATATTGAATATTTTGTTTAATCTTTAGTATTGAAAGAGTTGTAATTCTTGTTTGACACCACATTCTGCATCCAAGTTTGATTATCCAACCTTTGATTCAAAATGAGAGAAAACAACAGAGAACCAACTGTAGTAGCAGTTCCTCATATTTCAAAATGGTTTTCTCTGAAATGTAGACAGTTACCCTTCATATCATAAAGAATGTACTTTTATTCTGTTTATTTTGAACCATAAAACCACTGCGATCAGCTACAGCTGCCGGTCAGTCTTCTGTTCTAATGTTGCTTGACCTATCGGCTGCCTTTGACACGGTTAACCACCAAATCCTCCTCTCCACACTCTGAGCTTGGCCTCAGGATCTGCCCTCCGCTGGTTTGAGTCCGACCTCTCAGGGAGATCCTTTAGAGTGTCTTGGAGATTGGAAGTGTCTAAATCCCACTGCTTGTCCACAGGGGTACCTCAAGGGTCAGTGCTTGGACCCCTTCTCTTTTCAATATACACCACCTCACTTGGTGCAGTCATCCGCTCACATGGCTTCTCATTCATATGCTGACGACACCCAGCTCTTCCTCTTCGTCAGACGACCCCGCGGTCTCGGCACGGATATCGACATGCCTCGCCGATATCTCGGCTTGGATGAAGGAACGCCACCTTCAGCTTAACCTGTCAAAGACTGAGCTCCTTGTCATCCCAGCCAGTCCCTCTGTACAACAACAGATCAGTATCCAGCTCGAATCAGCTCAGCTCATTCCTGCAAAGTCTGCCAGAAACTTGGGTGTCATGATTGATGACCAACTAACCTTTAAGGAGCATGTGACTTCTGTTGCTCGGTCATGTCGATTTGCCCTGTACAACATCAGGAAGATCAGACCCTACCTGTCTGAGCATGCGGCACAACTCCTGGTACAGGCACTTATAATAGCACGCCTTGACTACTGGCAGGGCTTCTGGCATGTACGCTCAAACCTCTGCAGATGATCCAGAACCGGCCCAAAAGAGCAGATGTCACTCCGCTGTTCATCTCCCTCCACTGGCTCCCAGTCGCTGCCCGCATCAAGTTCAAGTCCTGGATGCTCGCCTACAAAGCGGCAGCCAAAACCACAACAAGGCCCTAAGTCTCTAGCCAGACTCTTCTCTTCTGTGGTTCCTCAGTGGTGGAACGAGTTACCAAACTCCATTCGAGTCCCTCTCGATCTTTAAGAAAAGGCTAAAGACCCAGCTCTTTAGTGAACACCTTCTCACCTGATGGACTTTGTAATTGCTAAAAAAAAAAATCTTTATCTGCCTCTATGCACCTCTGTCGGGTCGGACTAGAACTTAACTTTATGGCACTTACTCTCGATCCTTGCTTGGTGTTGTATTAAAATCTCATGTGTAATAAAGGTGTTGACTGTTGAGGACTCTTTTGGTGTTTCAGTGGTTGGGCTCATTCTCTATTGTAAGAGTTCACATCGGGGCTAAATATAAAAGCAATGCGTCAGACATGCATCGTGGTCTTTTTTTTAAGTTTTTTTTTTACAGTGCTATTTATGTTTGTCCCCCAGTGCACTTTCTCAGTCATAGATTTTCCATGTTGTGTTGAGAAAAAAAAAAAGGAAGTGAGAAAGGGTGCTGAAGCCCCAGGCGATTTATACTCAGCAGCAGTATGAGAAGGGGAAGTGAGGGCAACAGCAGAGTTCACCGAGAGACGCGTTAACCTGTCTCGATCTTTTAAAAAAACAGAGGCAAACCCGACAATCCACCCGACCAGGTAAGCCCTAAACTTTTATACCAATATCTAACCTGTGACTACACTGTATACGATCTTTAAACTGTTATAGTGTTAAAGTTATCATGTTTCGCTGATGTTTCCTGACTGACGTGACAGACAATTGTTGATGTTACGTCTCCGGAGTGTGTCTGTACTTCTGTAGGTTCTGTATGTCTGTAGGTTTTTATTGACAAGGCAGTAAAACTGGTTCTAAACAAGAAAAGAAAATGTCCTTGATAAAAGCATTGGAAAAGAGGAACTTCAGTGAAATTATTGAAAAATCTTATTATGGCAGCTATAGCTTTAGGAGTGTGTAACACTTGAAAATCGACCAAGAACAATATTATAAATAATTAATAATAGGAATAATTATTCTCAGGCCCTAATAATTATTTGGAAATCAGTACTTTCATTCTTAACCATTAGTTCTTATAGAGCAACAATTTGATTTATTGACACTATGAATGGCTCAAACATATTTGGGTGATAACAGTCAAATGTGTTGGGGAAGACCTTTACCCAAAAAAAGGTCCCTTTTACATTTTGGGGAACTTTTCGAACTTGTGGTATTTCCAAAATATACCTACAGTTGTGGTTTCCCCTTGAAGTGTTGCGCAACATCAAAACTCGAAAAAATTCATTCGACCTTGTCATAATTTACATTAGTCGCATTACGCTTCAAATCTCGTTGAAATGCAGTTTCGGGCAAAGGAAACACAGGAAGTGAGACGCATCAGGATCACTTCCTCGTAGTGTGACTATGACACTTTGACAGCCTTAAGATGGAGGCACGCACACACACACACACACACACACACACGCAACAAACAAAACCGTAAATAGGGGGGAAGTACAGATGTGATTCAGACACTCTGCCTTGGACATTTTCTGGTACCTTGGTCCTTATTGGACGATAACGTGCTAACGTGTTTTTGTCATTTTGATTCTGCAGGTCTGACAAGAGGTTTTCAACAATGGCTCAAGGTTGCCTCAAGTGTCTGAAGTACACCATGTGTGTTGTCAACTTCCTATGTTTTGTACGTATGCCTCAAGTATCATACCACTTACCACGTATTATTATTCTTTTCCCCTCCCTCACTAAGTGTTGTGGAGGAGCCTTTGAGTAAGGCACTGAATTATCTAGAAGTTGATTAAATGGAGGGCTTGGAGCCAAAGGGGCGTAAGTGCGTTATAGTAGATTTTACAGGAGAGCCAAAACAAATTTTGATCAAACTTGGATCAGCTGCCACATACTAAACACAATATTTAAACTTTTAACTTTTTGTGTCATCAGATTGAGCATTACTATAAAAACAATACTGCTACGGTTTAAGTTGAATTATATTTGTTAACTTTTTTAAAAATGGCAAAAGAGTGAAATACGCCTTTTTGGCACAAACATTGTCCCAATACAGCCATGCAGAATATGGGCGTATGTAAGTAAACAATTGTAAAACACATTCATTTTAATACAAATCTAGCAATTACACTTCAATCAACACTGAAATATAAAACAAGATTAGAATGAATATCTTTATCTTGAAGTAATGCTCAGCCACTTTCACCAAGGCCTTTAAAATTGTAGGCTACATGGAACATATCAGATTGATTGATACATTTTTTCTGTTAAAAACTTTTAATAAACCTCTATAGACATAAGAAACTACTTTTTCTTTTGCTAGTATAATACATTTTTGTATGTGTCCCAGGACACATCACTTATTGATGTGTCCTGGGACACATTCAAAGACCTGTAAAACTCCTCATAACACTGAGGGAGAACTTCAGCTACCAGCAGTCTGACTATCAGAGCTCATCTTGACCAGTTCACACTCCTAATATTATAAAATAACATTTTGAATCTATAGGCCAAAGTATTTCATGGTAATATTAACATATTTACATTAATCTAATATTGACCTAGAATATTAATTGGGATATGAATAGGATACTAAAAATGATGTGATCATGCTGCCATGCTAGCATTACTTATGTCAGCATGCATTCTGAGCTGACCTAAGTGCTGTTAGAATCCTCTACCCACAATGCTTGTTCAGTGTCAAAAGTGAGGTTTTGCTTGGGCAGCAAACAAAACCCTACTTTTACTGTTACGGCTTTCAGTTTTTGTTTAATAAAAACTTGTGGGTCATGATTTCAGTTGTGTCCTTTTGGCACTGAAAAGATCTCACTGAGACCTTTCAATTGATATATAAAACTCATATTCGCCCAAAATCTCAAAATCTTTGGCTCCAAGCCCTCGAAATGTTTTTTGTGGTGATGTAGTTGGTATAGGGACGGGACGATATATATCCAAATTCAATATATCGCGATACAAAAATGTGACGATACGTATCACGGGGCAGAAAAATGAATCACGATATTACATGTCATTCTGCTGTCATAACCACAAATGAGACGCTTGACCATCACGATTTCACGAGCTCTCCATCCAAATTATGTTATTTCTAATGCCATTTTAAAATTGTTGGTTACATTCTAGCGAGCCAATGGCATCGCTAGAAAGATTCGTGGCTCAGAGATCAACTGAATTCTGCACAGTCATACTTTGAACTTTTATTTATGACACGGTATCGTGGTTGTATTGAATCGTGAACCCCGTATCGCGAATCCCGTATCGTCCCATCCCTAATAACCGTGTCACTGTGTTCCGTTAACTTGATGACGTGGCACACTGTATCTCACATCAGATATGCGGCACGGCGGTGCTGGGCTTCGGGATCTACATGCTGAACTTCAGGATGGACTCCCTCATGCCCAGCCTGGCCCAGTTCAACATGTCCAGCGCGCTGCTGATCAGCGGCATCATCATCACCTGCGTCTCCTTCCTGGGCTTCCTGGGGGCGCTGAAGGAGAACCGCTGCCTCCTCCTGACGGTACGTGGCCCATAGCTCTCTCCCCGCCCCCCCTGCCCCAAGCGGTCCCACAGTGCAGAATGTATTGGACCATCTAGCTTCTAACCCTAAAGGCCACATGATACCCTAAACATGCTTGGCAGGCCTCAGAGTGAAAATAGGAAGATTTTCAAAACAGAAGTGGGAAGTCTGGGGTTTTCTCTCACCCAGTACATTTTAAGATGCAGAGATCTTATTTCCTGCATTGTGGTGACTTTCCCATGTATAATAGTATAGTACAAAAAAAAAAACTGCATCTGCATTTTTTAATTTAGTTATATTATTTGAAAAATATGAATCAATTCATAAAATTACATATTTAATATCGGGTCCAAGCGTCCCTGAACTAATGCAATACAGACTACATTTTTGGTGGAATGTGTTTTGTTGATCATTCAGTAACAGCAGTGATAGCATAGGGCCTAGACTTTTTGTGTTACTATTTATAACAAATATAGCGAATGAGCAGATTTTGAAATTTAATATGGGAGAAAAATGAGAGATACGACGGGAAGCGATGATACACACATTTGAATGCGGCAACATGTTGGCCTGTTTCCAAAATGGCCCATTTTAAGTATATTCACATACTATGTTTGAAAGAAAATCAGCTTTTTGGAAATTTGAAACTCTCCACAGTGCGAGACTACAGTGGAATAAAGTGGGATCTCTGTTCACAGTTCTTCCTCCTGCTGTTCATTCTGATGCTGGTGGAGCTGACTGCAGCCTGCATCCTGCTGGTCAATGAGGACATGGTAGGCGTGTGTGTGTGTGTGTGTGTGTGTGTATGGTCCATCACTCAGGCCCTGAGTCTTCATTTGAAATTGTACAGAGCTGTAGAGTCATAATAGAATATTTTGTTGATGAAAGAGTGCTGCTGAATGTCCATTCCAGCCCAGCTGAAGATTTTATGCTGCGTTTAGGTCCTATGGAAATACTGTTCACCTCAGCTTTCACATAGTAAATACAACTTGTGGAATGAAGTTTACAACCCGTTTTAGGCTGACACAGCTCTGACATCACCAACAATGAAATACGCGTAGTCAAGTGTAGGGAATGATTGGTTAATTTCAAATATAACACATCAAATGTAAGTATTTTTTATCACATAAGTCATTCTAAAATGCCTTGGCAGGACACCAACCGCTTTCTGGATTTGGTAATTTGTGGTTCACATTGCAGTTTAGTTTCCTAGTAAACATGAAGTCAGATGCATCATCACTAAGTGCATGGGTGTTAAGTGTGAAACTGTGCAATGATGGGACAAGTTACTGATATCGTATTCTTATTGCTTAGATTGGTAAGTGGGTGGAAAAAGACCTTCTCAACGGCTTGAACAGAAATTCCACAGCCATCAGCAAGGACTGGGATCTGGTTCAGAACACGGTGAGTAAATCCCAGACATATTTTTGAACTCGCATAGTAACACAAATGCACACATGAAGGACAACAGAACCCCACATTCAGTGCAAAGTGACAGTTGCAAAACATATGGACAGTAGACTATAGTGAAATACTGACAGCTACTGATCTCAGTCTATTGAAATATGACAGTATATGTGTTTTTTCTGAATTGTATGTTGTAGTTGGATTGCTGTGGAATCCATAATTACACCGACTGGAAAAACGAAGTGCCTGATTCTTGCTGCGTGACAGATCCATGTGACCACCACAACCCCGAATACAAGAAAATGGTAGATATAAATAAACCTCTATTACTCGATTATCTGCTTGGAATAATAAGGTTTGTTTGAATAATCTGCATTCATATTTATTGATCCCCATAGGGAAAAGGGAAAAGTTTTCACACTGAATAGAGCAAAACCTGTACGACCTTTAGAGTTTTTTTTCACCTATACAAAGAAATACTCAGCAACGCGTTCATACGAAATCTCATGGATGTTCTTCTTGTAAAGGGTTGTTTGGAGAAAGCGAAGGCCTGGTTCGAGGAGAACTTCCTAACCACTGGGATTTCTGTCATCGTCATCTGCATCATTGAGGTAAAGTTTCAAATTAGAAATGATACTGAGATATATCATGGCTGGTGCAAGATGTAACATCAGGTAACGAGTGGATGTGTAGCATTTTGGAATTCAATTCTTCAATTTTTTTTTTTTTCTGTTCTTCGACAGGTCTTGGGAATGTGTTTCGCCATGACTCTCTTCTGCCACATCAGCCGATCTGGACTCGGCTACAAGTTATAGACCACATTCTCTCTTTCGACAACCCCCCCATTGTCTATACTTACTCTACTTATTATTACTGTACAGTTCTGTCCCTTAAATATCTCTCTTAATGCCGCGGCGAGATTGCGAGCGATTAAGCTATGTGAATGCTATTTCAGTCTCAGCTATTCGTAATGAAAGCACTTGTGGTCGCGTACCAACACTGCATTTCACTTTCTTTGTTCTTTGTTTCAAGTCAACCTCTTTAGATGCGTTTATTTTTTAAAGTGATTGTACATTTTTGCCAAGGGAATGAAGCTTATGAAGTGAAAACTGTTTGTGTAGAATATTATATATCCTTAACATTCATCTATAAACTTTTCACTGACATCTTTTTGGAAATACATCAATAAAATATTCGAAAAAGTATGACAGCAGTGTGTACACGTGACTTGGTAAAGTGTAAGGAGTGGCACCCAGATGATCAGCGTTTCCCGTCTGCAGCTCACTGATAGGTGTGGTGGAGCTGAGAATGTAACCACTTCCTCTTTGGGTGCTGCTGAACCATGAGTCGGTTCCACTAAGCTCATAGTTTGCTAGGTATGACTGTTAGTCTTGTGTCGAGAGCACCAACGCTTTCACAATTGTTTGACGTGCGTCGGAAGTGACGCCATTTTTGTCGTGGAAGCGCATTCTACGGAAACCCTCAGGACTCCTAAGAATCGAAGAAATTAGATTCCCAAAATTAGGACCCACTCGTGAAAGAGAAAGTTCCCTCAGTCTGCTTTAAAATAGAAAAGAACTAATATAAAAAGGGGATAACATATAAAAAACAAAAACAGCAAAGAACACGGATGTTATTTCTTAAGTATTCCACAGTTTTATTTAAAGAATAAATCCTGCATCAATATTTTAAGACAAAAAAACTAAAAAAATACTAAGATTTCCTTTACATTTTAAAATATTTTTGTTCTTTTTGAAACCATCACACAAAAAATAGAAACAAGTACAATTTTTTGTAATTTAAAAAAAAAAAAAAAAAAAATGTAACTGTACACAGCAGAATATACCATTTATTGCAAACTGAACACCCCTGATACCTCAGAAACTATAAACACAATTATTGCAATTCACCTAGAGATATGCAAAAAAAACAAAAAAAAAAGAACCCTACTCCGATAACAGCTCTCTCGTTCTGTTCTTCTCTGAAACAGACAGCTGTTGTGTTTTATTCTGGTTCCCCCCCCCCCTCCCTCTGCGATGCCCCTGCTAGTCTCCAGAGGCGGCACGGTTATCTTCTGTGTGTCGTTAGCAGTCCATTTCAGGTCCGTCTTTACGGGGATTTCCAGTAACTGTGGCACTTGTCCCCCCCTCCCCCCTCCTCCAGACACCAGATGAAACATTGTCCTCTTTTGGGAGAAAGAGGTACTGCATTCAACTGAGCTGAAACGATCCCAATATCCTCTCTTTAACAGGGGAATCAAGTCTGGGAAAAAACCCTCAACTACAGGGAGATTCACAGGAAACCTAGTCCGGTATTACTGTCTGCAATAGACTTTCAGTAACTGCTGATCTGTTCACTGCTGATCTTTCAGTATGGGAATGACAAAAAAAAAAAAACATGACGTTCTGTCTTTTGCTATTGCTGAATGTTTATATAAAAAAAAAGGAACACATTTGGAAAAGATATGTTTCTATGCGTCATTCAACAGCCTTCAGGCCATTCAAACACTCTTTCTAACACACTTACAACTCATAGGACAGGCCCCCTTTCAAACACAAGTTACCTTCTTTTACTGTATTTTGAATTGTTCACCATACAAATGCCACTGTAGTGAAACCCTATAAACTACGTTACCACATTGCTACCAAGTTTGATACCTACTTTGTGCCGAAGATGTATTTTAATTTTTTTTTTAAAGAAGCCATTCCAAATGCCCCATGCAAGAGACGGTATCAGAATAAAAAGTTCTTTTGGGAGGAGCAGACTGAGACAGTACCGTGCCTTAAAGAAGAACAACATTCTTGTAAGAGAGAGAGAGAGAGAGAGAGAGAGCGCCCAACCCATAACTTAAATGTTGCAAAAGAGTGATCTCTCTCAGTAAACATTTAATCCACCTAAAAAGATCCACGATCGCAGACGGAGAGCATCTGCGAAGACGTCAATAAATAAGAAGTGACAGAAGTGAAGTCTTTCATCCCCCCCCCGACCCTCGTCCACGTCCCACGACCGTGATCCGCCGACATTACTGGAATGAATAAAAACAATGAGGGTACCCAGCCCCTATATTCAAAACATTAAAACATCTAGGTTCAAGCGCCTGGATCCGCCGCTCAGGAAAGCCGTCAGTTGGTTCACTTTGTTCAGTAACCGCTGCCCCCGCCGTTCAGATCCGCGCCAGCTAAATCCTCCATCACGTCAAATACAGTATATAGAAAAGCACGCCCAGCTCACAGGACGTCAAACACATGACCTCAAACGCCACCCTCACAGTTGCCGTCGGTTCAATTACGCTTGAGCGCGACACTCAAAACCGCGTGACTGATTTGTACTGTAAAGCAGAGACTCGTTCCAACCAGGGAGCAGTGAACTTTGCGTCGATGGATTCCTCTCATTCCTGTTACAAGCAACACTAAGCACAAATTCACTGGGGGAGTGGGGATCCAACCTTCAAAAAGAATAGGCTATTTTTTTTTAAACTTCCTACAATATTCATTTAAATTGTTACATTTATATCCAGAGTAAAGACCATTCTTGGCAGCCATTTTGAACACTTCAGGTGGATTCTCCACTGAAAAGGACACAGGTTCACATTTTAATATATTTGGCCCATTATCGCTCACTGCCAGTCTAGCCTAGTTAGCTAGTAGCTTACTAACTAGTAAGCTAGCTAACTAAGCTCCCTGCTAAATTCAATCAGTTGTTCCCGAGATTGCTAGCTAAATTGAGAACTGTTTGGTCTATCTGAACTCTTTGCTAACGTAGTAACGCTAGTTTTATATATTTATGGCAATCTTCTTGGTAGAGTTTCTCACCCCAAGAGTTCAAAATGGCCGCCGTGTGAATAAGGTCAATGGTGTGGCAAACTGAAACTCAAGAGAAGCTAATGTGACCATAAGGGCTTCGGTTCAAAACCTTGGAAGAGCCGGGACAATTTGGACTCAACAGCAATGTTTCCATCCAACTATCGAGCAAATTATAAAAGGTGCAATAAGTACAATTTTCACTGTCCCGTAGCACAAAATGACCAGACTATATCTGCGGGGGGTTGACAGGGTTCTTGATCAATACCAATGACTCAACCATTACTTCGGCAGTTGCTGAGATTTCTGGTTTTCAAAACTCACTTCTCTCTATTGAATCCATTTTATAGAAATTGGCCATTTCTAGGGAGGGAACGTTATATCGAAATTCAATATATTGCAATGCAAAAAGGTGACAATACGTATCGTGGGGCAGAAAAATATTACCTACATTTTACTCTGCTTGTAGTAATCACAAATGAGACGGCTTGCACATCACAATTCCACAAACTCTCCATCGAAATTATATTATTTACACTTTGTAATGACATCTTTAAATTGTTATTCTAGCAAGCCAATGCCATCGCTAGAAAGATTTGTGGCTCAGAAATAAACAGAATTCTGCAGTCAGACTTTGTCGTTGAACTTTTACATCGTATTGTGGTTGTATCGAATTGTGAACCCCATATGGCGTACTGAATCGTATCGTGAGATATTATCCCATCCCTAGCCATTTCCTTCATCTTTTCTTATTTGATACCTTACAACTCGCATACAACTACTTGGATGGAAACCCAGCTAATAACTACCTAGATGTGCTTATGCAAGGCATTTTAACCCCCAAACTGCTCCAGTGGAATTGCACAGTGGCCAACAGTACAAGAGCGTGGTTGTACTGGCTGGCTATCGGGTGCGAGTGTATTTACAGTATATAGCCATTACTCACCCTGAAAGCACTACCATAGCCCCGGGTGTTGGAAGTACTCTGTCAACTTGCCTGGTTAAAGGAGGATTAATAAAAGGTATATTATAAAAAAAAAGAAAAACCCTACATAATTCAACAATTATGGCTTATATTTGTTTCTAACAAATCTGACGAGTTCAGCCATATCAATTTCTATAGAAATCATATCTGAGAACAAACCAGATGCCACGTGATAATAACTACTCTGAAGCTAAACCCATACCATCAACACTGATACTAAAAGGGTCAAAGCCAAAAAAACAAAAAACAAATGCAAGAAATACTTTCCACTTCGACACTGCCATGTTGCTTCATAGATCACAAAGAAACTGAGAGGAAAAGCAGCTCCAGGGAACGGTACGAGTAAAGGAGATGCCGACAAAGTCCCACCGCCATGCACAGTTCTGGTGGTTTCGCGCTGGTGTGCCGTGCTTCTGCGTGGGATTAGGCCTATAATCCCTGACGGGGCTTGACCAATTCTAAAAAAAAAAAACGACGAATTGGGTTCCCTGCGATCTCTTAAATCCCATGATACATTTCTTTCTTGATGGGAGAAGTGTTTCCCAGAGGGCAACACCCCCATCAACAAGGCACGGGCGGTCATCCAATGGTTTGAGGAGGATAGCGATGTTAGCCAAATGTTAAGGCCTTCCCAAAGTCAAGGTATGATCATAATTCACCCTTCAGCGACACTGGCCTCCAACTACAACCATGCCAGGAAAAGCCCTGCACACCATTACAGATCCACCATCATTACTTAGGAATGTCTTTATGCAGCTGTACCCTTTATTTTGACCGCATCCTGTAGTTACGTAAGGCAGCTTGTTTTAACCACTTTAGCCAAAAGCTAGTACATTGTCTGCGTCAAAAATGAAAACACCCATTGGAAACTGCTCACTGCGTCACGAAACAGTATACACCTGAGCACTGGACATTGCCTCGGGGGTCAAGAGAGCGATCCTGATCAGACAATGCAGATTGCATCGCTCCAGCTACTAAAATTATCTGGGGAAAAACATAAAACCTAAAGAGCTGAACAGAGGCCTTTGCCTCGCCAACAGTCTATTTACCATGTTGGTCAATAGACAACACAGCAGCTTCTGATATGCGTTAACACATATGCCTAACCGTGCGTTCACACTGCGAGCAACACGATCAACAAGTCACCAGAAGTCTGTTCATTTCCACGGCTGAAATTTTCGCGGTCGTTGGTCGTCAACATTCACTAATTTTCGTTACCCGCATATTCCAATTCAGCATTCCAGCATACATTGCTTGAAGGCAGGGGAAACACCCTGGACAGATGGCCAGTCCATCACAGGGCTTATACAGGTAGACAGACACTCCCGCTACACATTCATAAATATAGGCAATTTAGAGTCTCCAATCCATCTGACTTGCAGGTTTTGGGACTGTGGGAGGAAACCCATGAGAAGTTGATTCCAGCCATTCAAAGCTTCCAAACTCTCTACAACTTTAACTTGTGAGACTACAGAAATAAACGTCTCAAAAACGATGCTTGGAGAACAGTTGCATCCATCAAGTTTTTCCTGTTTATTTTTCATAAATGCTACCTAATTAGTGCTTGCTAGCAAGCTATGTCAAGACATCAAAACAATGTGATGCTCTGAAAGGCAATACCAAAGCAGCAAAAAATACATAATTTGCCTGTTCAAAACTTTGTAGCTGCAGACCGCTACATAGATGCGATCAGAGCCTGTCGCACCGTCCACAATCGGTCCGAACAGAGCGACCCATCAACCAAGATGCTCGCAGTGTGAATGCACCTTCAGCAGCTACAGTACTAGAGAAAAAGTGTATGTATGTATATGCATGTATGTATGAAATATGGGTGACCAGTGGCCGTTCCATGGCGCA
Organism: Centroberyx affinis; assembly: GCF_046629955.1. Lineage (NCBI taxonomy): Eukaryota > Metazoa > Chordata > Actinopteri > Beryciformes > Berycidae > Centroberyx > Centroberyx affinis. The sequence goes on along the minus strand of NW_027282052.1, from coordinate 148,849 downwards.
ATGTTAGAGACAAGCAGAATGTAAGCATTGAGAATATTCTTTTAAGACTAAAGGTTTTTGTGGCCTTACAGACTACAAGAGACGTTTTAATAAAAGATGTTTGAAAATGGTACTGCAGAGGCTACGTGCCACGGCGGTGTGCTCGAGTCCCAGTATGCTCGCCACGGAGGCATACGACAACAAAAAAAACAAACCGTTGTATAGCAGCAATACAACTTAACGTTTATATTCTAAGACTGCATCTTACTAAAGTTTGCCAAATCCTCATTATGTTAAAATGACAATAACTTAAAGAAAACACGATCGTAAGCAAAAAGTCATCTCTTGTCTGCAATCCTCCTCTCTTCTGAAGCTGATGATGACATTGTGGTGAAACTAGTGAAAGGAATCCGTGGGATAAAAGCCTTTAGGCTTCCATTGGCAAGCATGTGTTGGAATGTGGTCCAATAGATCCAGGTACATCAGCTGATTGGGTTGGATGCTGAGTGTTATGCTGATGGGTCAGGTGGAGAGCAGTAAGGTGAGTGTGCCTGAGTGTGTGAATCTGTTTGTATGTCACTGTGTACTAGGGGCAGACCGATATATCAGGTTGCTTTTGGCTTTTTATTAAAAATCAGATATTAAGCAGTCAGTGTGGTCCACCTCTGATAGGACGGATATGATGCAGTTTGCTTGATTACATATTTACAGTGGAACTGATCAATACTACACTGGTTGTCTATGGGAAGACCTTAACCTGAATTGATTCAACATTTTGATCAGATTCCACAAAAGTACGCATCAATATTTTGTTATTTTTATTCTCCTAGGTCTCAGTGGAGAGTTTTAGTGTCCCATGATGGTCTAAATACTGTTTCAGAGGCTTTTCCACCCTGACAAGGATAGAATTTCGGGGGAAAACGCTGAATACTTATAATTTTTTGGCATGAAAATGGTCAAATTTAAAGATATTGCATATCGGCACAACATAAAAGGTATCGACAGCTTCAATTAAAAAAAAATATTGATAGCGGTCTTGAAAACCCCATATCGATCAAACCCTACTGTATACACTGCAAAGTATGATAATCCTAACAATTCAATGAAGTATTCAGTCTTAAATTCTTAAACCAAGTGAAAAACAAATCCCTTTGGCCTGAGGTAAATGACATTAGAACTTAAGTGAAATTAAAATTTCAGAAATTTTCTTGAAATCAGTGACAGGACCTTGAAATGAGGCACAAAACCTGCTTCAAAATAGTGTCACTTAATTTAAGAAAACTTGTGAAGTGGGGTGACCTTACCCTGTTGGCAGATTTCTTCCCAGTTGTTTAAAGAAAAATGTTTTAAGACTCAATACAAAATTAAATGACTTAAGATGCATCATTTTGCAGTGTAAGTGTGCACTGCAAAAAATGCTAATTTTTACTTTTTCCTTAAGTCAAAAAATCTCCTAGTAGGGTTAAGTTTCATTTTTCTGATGCAAATCAACTTGTTTCATAAATTTTTCTCATATCAAGTAACATTATCCTGAAATAACTGGAATGATTCGACTTATTTCAAGCAATTGTCACAAGAATATTTCTTGACACAAGTGACGCTGCATTGGAAACGAGTGAAAGTTTCTCACCTCATGGCCTGAAGATTTTCCACTTGTATAAAAGGAAAACAAGATTTTAAGACTCAATATTAGACTGGAGTTTTTGCAGTGTGTTTCTGGTGGAGTGGTTGGTTGGGGGGAGGTGTGTGCGTGTGTGTATGTGTGTGTGTGTGTGGGGGGGGGGAAATCAGGGCAGCCAGCTGTGGCCTCTCTGTGGCGGGGGGGGGGGGGCCGAGGGGATGGTCTCTCCGCCCGACGGTGGTGTTGGTGGGAGCTCAGAGGGGCATGAGCCGGGTGGTGTGGAACAGGAGGGGGTTCAGGTCCTCAGCGTGGACGGCCCGGTGGAGGGAGGGCTCCGAGGCACTCCGCTCGATTTTTGGCAACAGGTCCTGAACCTGCTCGATGGCTACCAGGATCTGGTGAAGGGCAGAAAGGAAACAAAAAAGGAAAAAGGGCAATAAGAGATTTGAATATGATGTTTAAACCTTTGCTGTGGTAAATATGTCAATCTTACTAGTCAATTAGTCTAGCAAGTCGTTTTGCATTTGGAAATTATCTTGTCAGCATTATTTCTCATTTGTTCTACTTACTGTACTTTAGAAGATGCAACTAAAGGTGGGTTGCCAGTCTCTAGTCTATCTTACTGCCATAACTGAGGTGAAGATTCATTTTTGACCTTCACACTGCATATTATGACTGTTTTTAATCACTTCCTCTGCACCATTCTGTGTAACCTCTAGAGATTGCTGTGCATGAAAATCCCAGGAGATCAGCTGTTTCAGAAATACTCAAACCAGCCCGTCTGGCACCAACAGCCATGCCACGGTCAAAGTCACTGAGATCACATTTTTTCCCCCCATTCTGATGCTTGATGTGAACATGAACTGAAGCTGCTGACCTGTATCTGCATGATCTTATGCAATGCACTGCTGCCACATGATTGGCTGAATGGACAATTGCATGAATAAGCAGGTGTACAGGTGTTCCTAATAAAGTGCTCAGTGAGCGTATAAAATATTAGGAACCGGTTTTTCATGAAAGATAGACCAGGTGAAAACGACAGTGTGATCTCATCGATTTCTCCTATTAAATCCACTTTAGTCACTTCAGAGGGGTCAGGAGGGATATATAACCTTATGACAATTGAGAAATTGATAGTAAACAATTCAAGATAAGTCTATGACCAGCTTGGTGTGTTCTGGGAGAAGCCAGCATGCAATTTTTTTTTTTTTTCTGGGACCCAACCGACTGACCGATACTACCTACTGGTTGCAGCTAAAAAGAATGTTCAACTCCCTCTTTAGTACATTCAGTCTATATTGTACAATGCTATACTGCTATGCCCCATTAAGTATGTACATATGTTATGGGTTTCAGGTTGACAAAAGCTAAACCCATGTGTGTGCACGTTGCTCTCACCTGTGGAAATAGGGGCCTCTCGTCGCGTTTGAACTTCAGGCAGTCGATGATGAGCCTTTTCATCGACTTGGGTGAGGTACTATACAGCTTACTGAGGTCTGGAGACAAGTAACCGCGTCCAACCATAAAGATTATCTGAGAAAGGAAACGGAGGAGTCAGTTGCTGCCATCTGAGAGTGCAATAGCTGTTGATGTCTGTGGGTGGTGCCGGCGCTATTAACTTCAGCCTTACTATGGTTAACAAACAACAGGGTAACAGATTTTGTGACTTGCCGACCGCCTCAAGGTCTTCATTTCACACAGTTGGTTAATGTGAGAGGGCCACCAACCGGGTGATCATTAAAGTTTGGGGTGACGATTATTGTCTCAAACAGTTGCGATGAACGATTTAATTGACTTTTCCCCAAGGAGAGTGAGAAATGAATTGGGCACATGAAATAACAGATAAATAGTGAGATACAAAGATCACTAGCCCATCAGGCGAGTGACATTTGCCAAGATGTAAATACACATTTAGGGAGATACTAACTAAATGCAATTTCACTGCTGCCAAGTCACACTGACAATGAATAGGCTGCTATACAAGCCAATAAGCATCTAAGCATCTGCCTTCCAAGGTAAACACAATGATGACAACACAAAGCGCCAACGTGAGAATATCTCCATGTTCAAAACAACAATGGCCACGGTGGTGAATATCGATGTTGCAATTGAAGTTGTTTTGAAAAGACTTTCATTTGGTCTGTGCTCGCTCATCATTGGCCGCCCTGAGGCATGGATAATCAACGAGAAAAAAGAGGGCCCCGAGATCTACAGAGACCGGCTGTTTGGTGTTGTCGCAGATGGTGTTGTCGCAGATGAAGTCCACATGGCATATAAATGGTAGGCTACTTTATATGGAATCTACCTGTTTCACTACATGAGGGGTACAGTGGATAAATTGAATTTGGTCGCATCATTAATATGGGAAGCAGCGTTTACCTAGTTGTTCACCTATTACTTGGCAGATCATGCTGAAATGAAGACTACAGGAAAGAGGTAGATTTGAGACCTCATAAGAGTTGACTGCACTAACCCAAAAGTTTGTACAATTACACCCAAGTTGTTCTACTTGTTATGTTAAGTTGCCCTTTTGAAAAGTAATACCGCACATAAACGGCAGGTGTTTTTAATATATCAATCGACATCGCAGCGGCTTTCCTTGATAACTAGCTAGCTGGTTATCTGAAATCAGTTAGTGTTTGGTAAGTAACTGAAACAACGAAACCACAATGAAATCGGGGAGGGACTATTTATCGGCTCCGGCCCGTCCGTCCATCACACACAGGACGGGAACTAGATTAGTTTTGAGTCTCTAAGATATTTGAAGGCCTTGAATTTTGATCATTCACTTTAAACATTTTAAGGCTTTTTAAAAGGACAGCATGTAACCTGGTCTCTGTTGTTGATATTGGAGTAAGGCAGGGTCCCTGACATCAGCTCAAACAGCACTACTCCGTAGCCGTAGACGTCAGACTGGAACGTATAGGGGTTGGTGTCCTGCATTCGGATCACCTCAGGAGCCTGAAAACACAACAACAAAAACAAATAAATGTCCCGTCATAATCACCACGATGTATTAAACACAACCACTTATGCTAATGAGGTCTTTCATTAAGCTAATTAATGCATTAATTAGCACATGGATCACTTATCACATGGATTGTATTAATATGAACTCCTTAACTTAGAGCATTAAGGAGTAGTGCAGTAGTTCCAAGAAAATCAGTTTTAATATGCAAATTTATGCAGAAAGGTGTTCCAAAATCTAATCAGATCATCTACTCTATAGGGAAACCTGTGGTGTACGTATGACTTTTTTATCATGTATTGCTCTTGAGTTACTGTGTTCACAAGAATGCTTCTACAGACATGGTGGTGTCTGTCTGTCATGTCCTGCATACCATGTACCATGGTGGCGGAATGTAAACAAAAAAAGATAACCCCCCCCATCATTCTCAATCCCAATTAATGTGCTAATAATTTAACTGGCCATGTGAAAGCACATGCTGATACATGTGTATACACCACTTAAAATTTTTGGTATTGTATTATTCCACAGAGGCAGAACACCACACCTGACTTTTCAACATCAGTGCTTTTCAATGGTTGGCTGCATCTATGGAATAATAACAACACATTGAAACAGAGAGTAATGTGTTGGCTAAATGGAATAAGACCTAAACTGTGTTTTCTGAGGGACTAAATGCATGCCTGGGCTGCAGGGTAACTACAGGCTTCTGCAAATCAAAAGAATCTCAATTCTGAATCAAAGTAAAAGGGAGTCTTACCATCCACAGAATGGATCCGCTTGGCTGTTCTACCTGTTGAGAGCCGCTCCATCGAGACTTCACTGTGGCCAGGCCGAAGTCACCAATCTTAACAGTCCAGCCCTCGTGGAGAAAAATATCTAGCAACGGAGCTCAGGAAATATGGTAACAGGCAACTAGCATGCATATTCAGGGAGGTGATGAGGACAAAACTTAAAAAAAAAACAGTAGGAAATGATGGGAAATAACCAGAAAAAAGGAAATCTCCAATACAAATGAATGGAAGTGTTATTACGAAAGCAAAGGTTGAAATCTTGAACTCAAAAATCACATTCTTGCATATCGTCTCTGACTAATGCCATATTTGTGAAGTCAAGGGGAAGTGCAAATTACCTTCAGAACAAAAGCTCTGTATTGCCCTACATGTAATTATCTAACATATGGGATTACTTCTGGTATACAGTGGAGGGAAGATGATCAGCAAGTGAAATTAAAGTTAGGCATTTTATTGCATTTGACAGGGACAAGGGGGAACTGGTAACACAGTTGGAAGGCACTCACACGCAGCATCATCCACATTAACATGCTGCAGAATTGGTGTCAGCATGTAAGTTGGTGTTGCATCACATTTGTGGTAAATAAAACCCTTGCTAGCTACAGAACATGGCATTTATAGTTTGTGTGGTTACTGGTTGAGTCTACAGCAACCCAGTTACAAAGACCTATATAGATCACACACAGACAGTTTGCAGCAAGCAGTAAGAAAATTACCACTGGACAGCAAAAGGATACTGTTTGATTTCAGATCTCGATGAATTATGTTCTTCGCGTGAAGATAACTAAAAAGGGAAGGCAAATCAAAATCATTATTTGTGTCTGTAGAAGAGAGAAGGCACAGTTCAAGGTTTTGAAAACATTAAACCCCACTTACAGCATCCTGCACAAATTTAGAAAATCGCAGTGAAAGGCCTACAATCTTAGTTTTGTTGCAGTACACTAATCTGGACGTTCACATAATGAATTGAAGAATGTTAATTGCGTTCATTGCTCAGCCACAACAATGGCTGTGCAATGAAACAGGAATTTGCAACCACATATCTTTTGCACCTTCAAAGTGACACTGTTAGAGACACACTACTATCGTTACTGGCAATGTGTTACTTGGTAAGTTGATATCAGCCAAGAGCAAAGTGGTGTGATTTTCTGCCTTTTTCAGTACTTTACATATCTCTGATGGAGACTAACTCTTTACATCTCCATCAGTTTTGACACCAAGCTCATGTTCCAGTATAAAGAGTTCAGTAAAGGATTGGACTATTTTCTCCCCATGCTTTTCATTCATACATTTCAACTTGATATGTTCTTAAAATACTGGATCAAATCAGTTGTGTTATTTAATACTTCCAAATGGTTATATAATTTATACTTTATGCTGTATCCTATTATTTTGCTGCTGCAATAACCCACTTTTCCCTTGGGGATCATTAAGGTTTCTCATCTTTATTGTCAGTGAATTTCCTCACAACTAAACTTCGATTTTCTGCCTCTTTCGCACCTAGATGTTACATCTCGACCAAAGTGTCTTGGTCTATGGAAACCACACTTCAACTGACACTTAACGTTCAGCACTCGGAATCTGTAGCAGCAGAGTGTTAAGTGGTATCGGTGTATCCCTGAAGTGAAAGGGTATCTAGCAGCAGGTCTTACTCCATGCCCTGTGCCGTCTGCCTGGCCACGTCGATGCGCCGCATGGTGTCGAACTTGGTCTCTGTGACGTGCAGATGGCGGTACAGGCTGCTGCCTTCGCACCACTGCGTGATGATGGCGAAGTTGGGCTTAGTCATGTAGCCCATGAACAGCAGGATGTTGACGTGGCGAGTCTTCCTGCGGAGAAACCAGTGGTAGTCACGTCAGAAATGGCAGCATCTCACCCAGGACTGGATTGGGATGAAGTTTTGAAAATTGTTGTTGTTATAATTCCAAGTTTGATAAATAGAACGTGATGCCAATGCTTTTAACACTTCGAGAAGAACGGCAGCATGTACCAATTATGTCAAAATGGAATAAAAATGTCCCTCTAAATAGAACAAAAGCAACCCCCCCCCCCTTGTGTACTGCATATTTTTTTCCTTTTGGTTTTTGTTTTTCATTATTATATTACATCATCTTCTTTGGCATATATCAGTAGTGTTTTATAGTCATCATCATCTGATCACCCATCTGATCTGATCACTCATCATCACTCATGCATGTTCATTTGATTATTCCTGTCTTCTATTCCCTTCCCATCTTCAGACTGACGCAATGCAAATATTGTTATTGATGCTTAAAATGTTATAAAAAAAAACCCCAACATAAAACCCCATTTGAAATGTATACATTATTAGTCAAAAGTTAGTTAATAAAGTAATGATCACCAGTTAATGTAATACTGTGATGTTATATTATATTTTCAGGTAACAGCTGTGGGATTTTAGGCCTACTCCATGTCTGCACCTCGCTGTGTGTGTGTGTGTGTGTGTGTGTGTGTGTGTGTGTGTGTGCACTCTTCTCTTTACCCAACTTTATTCTCATTACATTTTCAACCCATTTAGAGGGATATTTTACATTACATCTACCAAGTGACTGCATTACCCACAGGTATGCCTTCATCAAGGAGAGCTGTGGTAGCAATGTAATCATTAATGTATCAAGGGAAAAAAAGATGGCACACTCCCTCGTTTCCCATGCAATGTTAACATTTGGGCAGACTGCACAGGTAAATTAACAGCCTGTGAAGTAGATTTTTGTTTTGGATTCATTTCAGGTGCCGTGATGCATGAAATCTGGCAGTTCTCGCCAATGTAGTTGTCAAATAATCAAGATTTTGCCTAATGCTGTCAAGCGCCTGAAAGCTTGTTAGTGAACTACAATGACCATAACTCATTGCACCTATGACACAGTGCATCTGTGCCGACACAAACTGGATGGAGAGACAATTTGAAATATAGCTTTGATAATGACATAGTACAATTGACTGAGAGACTCCAGTGCCTGAAAAAAAAAATGAATTACTGGGCTCGCAAATTGAAACATCAATAAAATGTCGTCAATAACCCCCCATCTTGATGCTGCCGAAGTAAACTGACAATCTGTGGGAAACACTGTATTCTTCTCTCAATTGTGTGACGTTTACTGACCACCATTGTTTCACTGACTAAAGCCTTGTGCTGAAACGTTGGTGGTCAATAAACATCACATAACCGAGGAGAAGAGTGTGAATATCTTCTATAATATAATATGTTCCTGTTTGAAATTGATATGCTCCAGTTGTCAGCATCTCACTGGGTGTGCGCTCTTTTTCCAACATTTCATTATTCATTTGGCAGAAAAATTACTTTTCCAAATGAAAAAGACCAAAAGGTAATTTGTGAGAAAGAAAGAGTCTACTCACCGCAAGACCTGCATTTCATTTTTAAAGGCCTGTAACTGCTCAGGCGTTGGCTCGGTCACTTTGAGGATCTTGATGGCCACGTCTCCATGCCACTTGCCCTTGAAGACCGTTCCAAAGGAGCCGGCGCCTATTCTCTTCTGGATGTTGACTTCTCGTGAGTGGACCTCCCAGTAGTAACTCGAGTCTCTGTAGCCGCCGCGGTGCTGAAACAATAGAGGATCAATACAATGCATCATATTAGAGGTCCACAGCTCTTGGCTACAACGGCTAAGAACAGCTAATTGCATTTCTAAAATTATGACTAACGGCATGGAATAGACTTGGTTAATTTCTGTGCTGTTTTTGACTGGGATCATTTAATCACTGATACATCTGAACAATTTTGATTTTAGATCATGTTAGTTTGTTAGCTAGCTAACCATAGTGTCTGATAAATTCACCATCACTGTTGTTGATCAAACATCTGACTTGCCCATTAGCTAACCTTATGCAGCTAGCAGTGGCTAGGAGCTACATGTTAAATTCACATCAGTTGCTTTGCTTAGGTGGCTTTCTGGCTGGTCAACAAAGGCAAAAACCAACCGTTGACTTCACAAACTACAGTGTTTTGAAGAATAGACTAGGACTAAAGGCAACACAGTTTACTGTGTCACAGTAACCTACATTTGGAAACAAATCTACATGCACCTTATCAGACTATTCACTTTAATTTATAATGTTACTGAATTGACCTGCACCCACATCACAATAACAAATCTTATTCAGGTATCTCCCTCTTTCTAGCCTTATTATTATTATTACATATTTAGCCATTATTCGTGCACAGCGAATTTGCCAATAGACCTTCATGATGGTGCCAGCCATGCTTACTGCAAAGCCTCCTTACACCTGCAATTAACGCCTCTCTGAAGACAACGTACCACTTTCTTTTTGTCGTCAGACGAGGAGGGCTTGCGCTCCTTGTGCTCTGAGGGGGACTTGGGCGGTTTCCTCCCTGGAGAGCCGAGAGAGGAGGGCGGGCTGGTGGAGGGCTTCGGCGAGGGCTCAGGACCTGTGGGAATGCCAGACGGTGCAGCAAGAGATGAGCCCAAAGGGAGAGTAACAACACCTTATGCATTACAAAGGAAGACTGACTCTGAAATGTAAGTGAAAAAAAAAAAATCTAAATCATACCCATTGTATTGTTGAGTTTTAGTGCTTCCTAAAAAGAGGAGAAAAACAGCATAATAAATTTACATTTGATCGCTTAATACACATAGCTTAATACACATAATATGGACATTGAGCTCCATGCATTCACACTGCAAGAAACACGATCAACAAGTCACTAGAGGTCTGAAGTAATTTTTTTGAGTTTTTTCTGTTTGCTTTTGATGAATGCTACCTAATTAGCGCTTGCTAGATAGCTATGTTAATACCAAAGCAGTGAACAATACACGATTCGCCTGTTCACAACTACATAGCTGAACGACACCACTACATAGATGCAATTGATCCTCCTGTTCCTAATAGCGATCCCTCAATCAAGTTGCTCACAGTGTTAATGCATGGTTAGTCTACTAATGTTGTGCGCTCTCCAACTGACCTCTATGATGCTAGCACCAGCAGGGCCCACTGTGCTGACCATATGAACGTTGGGAGTGGAGGTAGAGCGATGCCTCTGTAGAGACTGGCCTTCTCCACCGGGCATGGGGAAGCGAAAGGCCGAGGTCGGGGACAGGAGCCCCATCCTATTAGTACATGCAATCAAGAGTGAATTAGCCACAGAAGACCATGCTGTCGTTCACATATGAATCACATTTGTTGTGTATGGGAGCTTACCCAGCGGGCTCTGGGGTTAAGGCTATGTCGCTCTGCGATATGGAATTATCTGGCATTAGTATGGATATCTGAGGGTACTCATCTGTGCAGGGATTGGGATCACACCTGGACACAGTGCACAGCACAAATGAGAACATATGGGAACAGTGATTGGACAAGGACATGACATGAGACACATGATGAAACAAGGGATCAGACATAAGGCACATGTCCTGCATCAGCTGAATCAGCAGTGTAAACTGGCCAACACCCAATGCAGAAAGACACAATGTGACAAGTAAGCAGTTCGATGGCTAAATATATACACATTTTGTCTGCAGTGTAGAATCTTCTGTTTTTATCTCAGCTTGGGTCAGTAGAGCACTTTTGTTGGGATCTAGCAGCACTTGGTGAGCTATTTGTGTGTTACTGTTACTATCTTTCTGTTTTAGTTAAATCTGTGTTTAATTTGAAAGTGTTTGGTTTGGTGCCTAGTAGTTGGCTGGGGAAGGCCAGTTGCCGTTCAAGTAGTTGTTGCTGTTGTTGCTGGGAGTGGCTTGAGCTCCTCACCTGGATACTTAAATTGAATTAATTGTGTGTTGAAGTCAGTACACATTTTGTCTGCAGTGTAGAATCTTCTGTTTTTATCTGAGCTTGGGTCAATAGAGCACTTTTGTTTGGATCTAGCAGCACTTGGTGAGCTATCTGTTGTTACTGTGCTATTTTTCTGTATTTGTTTTAGTTTTAGGCCATGTGATCTCCTTTCATGGCTTCTCCTATTACTGCGATGCCGACGACACTCTACCTCCCTCCCCTCCCCCCCCCTCAGATACACAAATTGATGGACACATCTCCGCATGTCTCAAAGACATCAGCGCTTGGATGTTTGTGCACCACCTCAAGCTCAATCTTGAAAAGACGGAGCTGCTCTTTCTCCCAGGGAAAGACTGCCCTCTCACAGACCTCTCCATCTCCATTGACAACACCACTGTGTTACCCTCTCAGACTGCCAAGAACCTCGGGGTGATCCTGGACAACCAGCTGTCCTGCTCTGCCTACATTGCAGTAGTCCTGGTCCAGGCACTTGTCATCTCCCACCTGGACTACTAACCTTGAACTAACCTATCTTCTTACCCTTCTTAAACTTAAAAAAAAAAAAAAAAAAAAAAAAAAAAAAATTCAACGAATGCTACTTATTCCTATTAAAAGTCTTAGCTGATGAAGACTGTGATGCACAGTTGGTTTTACTACTGTTGACAGAATGTACTTATTGTAAGTCGCTTTGGACAAAAGTGTCTGCTAAATGACGTAATGTAATGTAATACATATTAAAAAAAATACATTCAAGGAGAGCTTGCACTCACGAATGTTAGAAAAAAAAACTTCTCAAACCAAAATGTTAAAATGCAAGTTACCTTTTTTTTTCATCTAATGAATAAAATGCACCAACGATGGAGTAACTCCAACACATTTTGCACTCCACTTGAGCATATGTCATTTTATTGGTCAGGTGCAGAATAAATAAGGTTCCTTTTGAGAGTGCAAGCTCCCCTCGCATTTACTTCTTCATTGGATTTTTGGGCCTATACACCTCTTTTTACATGTCCATCTAGTACAATAGCCGCAGACTGAGTTTGTGCTATTCTGATCAAGTGCATCAAAAGAAACATTCAAAGTCCATGTACATTTCCTTATCTATTAAGTTGTTCAGATGCATTTTTTTCCTGATTTTTTTCATGTTATGTGTGTGTGTGTAAATGTTGCTGGTCCACAACATCAAAATTAGGCATGAATTCTTGGAAAGGGTTAAGTTATCTAAACTAGATTTTCTGTAGTAAGCTACATTAAAACTATGTTCAAATGCAGATATGCCCTTCGTTCGCTGTTGTTTATTTTGTTTATGTGTTATGTTTATTTTGCTGCTGCCGCCACCTGTTTAGGTACTTGAATATGGCAGTATACTCTGCCCTTGCTGGTATCTGCCCTCATATGAGCAGGAGGCTGCCGTGTGCCTTTAAATGAGTACACCCACTAATAAACTGAACAGACTCACTGTATGGCACCGAGCATTTCTTCTCCAACTCACCGTTTGGTCACAGTATCCATGTCCAAGCACACAGTAGGGACCTTGCTGCTGCAGTGCTGATGAAATTTGTAGCCGCATGTCTGACATCTGAAGCCATTAAAAAGAAACTTGTGGCAAAAGTCACAGTACGCCAGCTTGAAGAAGGTTTTCCGTACCTGCACAGATAAACAGGTCAGTGTTCACCTCTGTATCAACAATGTTTAATTATAATTTCAGCAATAAAGACGCTAACATTCCAAAATCTCCAAATTTAGCATTGGTGATTTTCATATTTTTACTTGAAGTTAAAGTGTACATAGTGTTAAGTTTGAGTATGTTCCATGACCCCAAGGGTAACAAATGCATAGAAACCATTTGGTAAGTAGAATTTTTCTAATTCCTGAAAAGTTCACATTTTGGAAGTATGAGGTCTTCAATAAACTAAAATAACAGGGTACATTCGTTTGCAGCTACTTACAAAGTTGTGCATGGTGAGGGGGACATCATCCAGAACCTCGACCAGAAGCTCCTCTCCAACCAGAGGAGTGATGTCAGTGTCCCATTCTGTCAGTCTCTTACGACTGGAGAGAGCAAGACAGTACAAAAACAAAAGGTAAAAACATTAAGTGAGAGAAACCATTTCCATTTCAAATATGTATGATTGATCAACATTACACTGGTTGTCTATAGTAAGCCATCAACTTGAATTGATGTGACACTTGTGTGAACATTAGGGTTGTGCGACGCCCAACATCGTCCACTGAAACATGTCCGGTGGCATCGGGAGCAGCAGGGAGCCCAAGGGACCTTTGTTCCCTCAGCCTGCAAGCTAACCTAGTAGCTAGTTTTGGAGAAGTGACAATAATTTTGGATTTCTTCTTAAAAATAGTAATTGTTGTATCCCTAACTACACACACTTCAGTGATGTTTTGTCAATGCTAAAATATTTATAATTTGGGGAGACGAAAAACTGAATGTTCTCTTTTATTAAATAAAAAAATAAAAAAATAAATATTGTCAAAATGCCTGAAAATATTGGGATATTATTTGTAGGCAATATCACCCACTCTAACCACAACTACATAAAATATGACGTGTGTATTGTGTGTATTGGACTAGACAGCAATATTTTTCCAGACTTAATATGCAATTCCCTTACTTATTTAAGACCTTGGAATTATAAAATCAATTTCCTGTACTTTTCCAGACGTGTGTAGGAAGACCTGACACTGACCATCATATGCAGCATGGGAGCAAATATTGGAGACACTCATCACTGCTGGACATATTCTTCATGTTCTATTAGTAATTATTGAATAATAATCTTAGTCTACTCTCTAGTGTGATCACAACAAAATCATGTTTTCTGTATTACCTCTGCCTATATATATATATATATATATAGATATATATATAATCAAATTATTTTAACAATTGGATGGTGCGCATGATTGAATGTCTCCATTGATGGGGTCTCTTGAGATACGAAAATTTATAAGAAATATAGGGATGATGTATGACTTGCATTGTGTATTGACTGTGAAGGAAAAAAAAAACCCACAATCACCAAGTGGGTGCGCATCAGACTTCCTACTCTGCCTTCAGTTCTGAGATCTTACAAATACTGTACATCAATAAACCATATTGTACGATATGTAGATCTGTGACTCACAGCAACTGCTTGCTGCCGCCCGTCTATCTTCAATGTAGGCGATGTGGAATGCAACCTATTAGCCCTATATGGAGTGGGAGAACATTCAGTAGGCAATGATGCAATCTTACCCTTCTAGGAGGCGAAATACAGCGCAGCAATCCTGGCTTAGGCCTCTCACTTTGAGCGCTTTATCTAGACTCTCGTACACAGTCTGTCCTTGGCGAACATTTACCTGAGAACATGAAACAATATTTGAACACGTGTGACTTTGAGATGACATTCAATGGCCGCATACATAAAGATAGTAGCAAGGAGGCACATCCAAAATGCTGACCAAGTGTTTGATATAAAAGCCAACAGAAAAAAAGAAAGACGCCCACAGACTGAATAAATGTTCCCTTGGCGGATCATTCACGTTTTTACCTCAGCTGTTCTTCGTCAGACATACAATATTGCTTGAAAAACACCAGATATCTTTTCTCACAATCATGCCGCATTCACATTGTGGCCAAAACAACAACAACAAAAATGCCATACCAGGCAGCATTGTGGGATGTCAGTCAACCAAAATGGCAAACTGCCGGCTCATTGCCATGGTGATTTTAATAATCACTATGGCAATTCTGTGTGCACTTATACAATAAGACCCGATTTGGTAAATAGTATTGTGTGACTGTTAGTTTCATTTCATGTCATGTCATGTCTAATAGATTATATTTAGCAGAAATAATTAAATATGATTCCCAACATAAATGAATAGCAAGCCAAGCAGGGAACTGGAATGGTGCAGCCAAACCAAAATTGGCAGTACATCTTTCTCCCAGAAAAGTTTTCCTGGATTCCAAAATGGTCAGTTAGTCAGAAGAAAGCTCTTGTGTAATTGCTTTTTTATCTTCGCTGGACGAGGAAACGAGAGCTGCTGCAAAAATGCATGTGGGTGCATCCATTTTGCAAGATTTTTTTCAACTCTGGGGTTGTCTTCAGCACCGCAGCAGAAGTTTTGAAAATTCGACTTCTGTCGCCAAGTTCTACCAGCGACTTTGTGCCAGTGTTGGCCGGGTTTTCAGTCGTTCTGCTTTTGAAAAACAATGAACATCCAGCTTGCCGTCTACCTCATACCACCAACAATGTGAATGCGGCATTAGAGCACAGAGATATGGCTGGCACAGAAAATATACAGTCCTCCACACAATTCAACCGTGCCTACTGCATCGTTAATACTAATGTGACAATTTAGAGCAATGCTACCATGACAAATCTAACATTGATTAGAACAAGAAAACACTGCAGTCATGGCTATGGCTATCAGAGGAATTATAAACCTAATAATTGAAAGACGGAGGCAGGCACCATCTGGCAAAAGCCAACTGTCCACTGGCTTACTCATTACCAAGTTGTGAAATATAGCAAGCTTTGTGAGAGTAATTACACTTACAAGCAACAGTGTTGGCAAAATTAACTCTTTCGTAGAGGTGATGATTGCCATGCATCACTTATTAATCTAGCTATGACATATTCATATTTTATTTGTTCAAGAAGCCTGCTAGAGCTCATTCTTCCAACATGAGTTAGTGCATCATTGATCTTGTGTAGAATGCAGCCGAGCATCTCACCACTGTCCTCTGTTTGTTGGGGAGGAAGACGCGGATGGTGCCCCCACCTCGGGGCACATCCTCCGGACTGGTCTCTCCCGAGGAGGAGTAGGAGGAGGAGGTGGAGGACATGATGAGTGGCAGGAGGAGCTGGGGGAGGCAGCGCTAAGACACCACGACCTCAGGAGAGCTTCATGCACCGGGGATCCAGGAGAGTTAGCCCTTTATCTAGAACCTGCGACACCACACATTTTAGTTATGACACTATTAAATCACTCACGTTTAAAAAATAAAAAAAAGAAAGATTATGGAGGTGATGCAGTGGACAATAATGGATTTGCCATCCTAGACGCCATGATAATAAAATGAGCTAAGGGTGTAGAGGCTCCTACTCAAAGATTCTGTAAGAATCCAACATTTTGAAGAACCACTGATGCTTTAAAATGTATATTGTTATCCATCCCCAATTCCTGGAACCCAACTCCATTTGAAAATCTGGCAATTTAATGTGGTCTTGCTTATTAGCAAACAGGACTTAAAACAGTTAATTTGTGAGGGCCAAACTGGTTGATTATATTTACATGTTCAAAGGTTTTTGCTATTGGTTTGAACTGATTTATGAACGGTGAGAAACCTGAGGCCCACAGTGATAGCCATAGTTGTTTTGGAATATGCTTTGTGAATAATGCTAATTTTAAATATTGTTATTTCAGTATGTCTAACTGGATGGTGGATGTACTTCAGATGACATTATTTGAAATTATAATGCACAGTATTGACTGACAGTGAAATTCTATGTGATTCCATTCTATGTGATGTGTTTCTATGTGATTACAACACCACAATGATTAGAAATTAGGTTCACCTGGCAATCTACCTGTCCCCTATAAATAAGGAGCGTATTCCTTCATTTGTACACACTGATGAAGGCCGGATGGCCGAAACGTTCTGTGACAGATGAACAATTAAATCAAGTGAATGATATATCTCTGAGTGCAACCCTCTCTTCACAAAATGGTTATGCATCTAGGATAACACACCAGGTGGTCAGAGCACAGTGGCATCCCTGCAAACAAAATGAGGGCCAAACTGGTAAATTCAGCATCCACATGATCCACTGAGCAGCATTTTATTTCAAGTAACTTGTAGAATTAGTTAACACTGTTCGGTACCGGCCGCCCAGTGTGTTTTGGTGGAGGAAGATTGTGGAAATCATAGACGAACCAATCCTAAAGGTTGAAATTGTACTGAAAAAAGGTCATGTTCTACCAGATATGCCAATAAGCAAGACAACACTGCCAGATTTTTCAGTCAACTTGTCTGTGATGTTCTCTCCATACAACTGAGAGTGGAATGTATCAGGGATAATTGTTACCAATATTTTCTCCAGTAACATTACCTATATTTTAACAACCAGCCCTGTTAGTTATTTGTCATAGAAGACAATTTATGTTCACAATGGCAAGGAAAAAGTAAGCTGTCAAATCAGATTACTAGCAGAGTGTCTGTTAACAGTGTCTTGAGTGTCTGTTGACAGCTGTTGAATTAAAATACGTGAAAACAAATACAATTTAAATGAGAATAGAAATAGAGCTCGTAAGGAAGCAGTGCACCTCTGCTAATCCCGATAAGCGCCGCTCTCTCTCCTATGGAGACTATGTCACGCCAAACTCCATTAAAAAAGTCTTATTGCTTAATGTGGCCTTGCTTATCGGCAAAAAATCATAACTCGCAGAACACAAACGAAGACCTTTAAAGAATCAATAAAGTCTTTTAGTAAATTCGGCATACAAGTGATCCACCAAGCAGCTCTTAATTTCAACAAAACCGCAACTTTTACAATTGATTCACCTGTTATTTCCACAATTTTACTTCCACCAAAACACAACTTGGAGGGCGGTAGCGAGCAGAATGGACCATTTAAAATGTATTAATTTTATTCAAATTAAGTGTTTTTTTTATTGAATCACTTCTACGACGAATAAGACCACAAGGGCTTGTAAAAGGTTTTCAGTCATTTTCTCCAAGGTGTGAACGATAATGCAAGGAAACATTATCCGACTTTTGAATAGTTTGGCGTGTCGTTTCTCCAACAGAGAACGGCACGTATCGGGGCAACATCTGTGTATTTAGCGCTGCAGACATACGGCAAAGATGTTTCATATTTTGATATACACAACAAATACTAGTCTACGTGATATAAGTGTACAGCTGTCAGGCCTAACTTTGTGTTGAAATTCCACGCTGACAGTCAAAGCTGCAAACTTGCTAACTAACGTTACTCGTATGATGCTAATGTTAGCTGACGTTACGTTAGCCAGTTAGCTTAGCATGGGATTTGACTGCTGTGCAATATGACATTTCGAATTTTAGGAGGCCATGTTTGTCTCAGTGCTCCAGTGAGAAGACGTTAACTATCTAGCCAACTACTTTTAATGATAGTTTGATGGAGTGACAATATCATGTCGACGATGCAGGGTTATCAAAAGTTTTTTAGATTCCCGTCAGATGTTTACCAAGCTCGATTTGAGGCGGTGCTAGCTGGCTAACTGCAAACTGTAGGGGGAAGGGGATTATCTGGCTAACTCGGTGGCTAGCTAGCTTTACTGGCTACAGCTTTAATGCTAACCCTAGCCAGCTAACGTTAGCCAACTTGGGGGGGTTTACCAACGCGTCAGTTTGTCAGCTACTTCTGGTGTCTTGCTAAAACTCACTTATAATGACTTATTTGACTGGGATGCGTATAACAGCACACACTACACTGACATTTACCAGTAAATGAGCAAAAACACCCATCAACAAACTGTTTTAATGCAGTTTGGCTCTAGGTTAAACTCTTACCTGGAGCAGCCATCTTGAATCCTCTCAATCTGAAGTCGGATCTGTCAAGAATTTCACGGAAAGCGGAAAACCTCCGCAATGCTCGTCTCTCATTGGTTAATTCTTGTAGCTAAGCCCTCTCATTGGACAGCACAAGCGGTACATTTTTAAGGGGTGGGATTTGTAAGTAAACAGTTTTCTCAGTTAAAGGAACTATATTAAACTGTAGCCAGGCTATAATAATACTAGTAATAATAATATTAATAACAGGAACATGTGTGTGTTATACTTGTATAAATATAATATATATACAAATATAACATATAGCACATTACATTACACACATATATTTGCATAATTAGTATATTTGCATACAATTCGATTTTATATACAAATATAATTTTGGCAGGGCAAGCATCTATAAATCTGCTGAAGTCACTAGTCGCTAAGTGAGGGTAGGATTTCATTAGGTCCTTGTTCTCCTTTGCATGTCTTACGTCCCTGTGGTAGTAACCTGTACAGGCCAGCTGATGGCCCTCATGTAAGATCACTGGTAAGACACAACATTGCGTGACAAATGCATTTGTGAAAATGCATTATGCCAATGGACACAGTCTGATAATCATCCAAAACTAGGCCTACAACTAAACACATAAAACTTACCAGCTTTACTGAAAATTACTTAACTTCTTCACTTCTTCACTAATTTCAACTGCCATGCCTAAACTGCAGTAATACTTACCACTGCATTATAACTTGCTCCCATACACTAATCTTGTATATTGCCTAACTTCAACACAACTCAAAACCAACAATATTTAGCTGACTATAACCAAATTGGTGCACATCTGCTCATGCAATATAGGGCATCTAGTGGTCAGCAAAATACTGTGTCAACTAACCACTCTCCACAACCTTGCAAATGTACAAAACCTACTGCAGGCCCACCTCATCACAGCACAGTATGAAATATACAACACCGTTGCTAGTGGGGGTGGAAGGCAGAGACGATTCTAGGGGCCCACAGCTGGAGAGGGCCACAACAACTCCAGCAGGATGTGTGAATTCATGTATTCCAAAGATCCTGCAAAGGCACTCGATTCTTCACAATAAAAAAGTAATAAACCCACAAATTATGCAATATGTGATTAAAGTCGTTTTAATTTTCCAATCTATGCCCCCCCCATGACTTATAACATATTTCTACTCTAAACCCTTTGCTGTCTCAATAAGTGATGTTGCTAAAAGATTTTGTCTGTATCCATGAGTCATAAAAACATCTACAATTAAGTCCATAAACCAAGAACATATTACTTATAAAATAATATGTGGCTAAGAATACAACTTCCCTCTTGCTTCCTGTTTTTTACTTTCAATCTATCAGTCTGTAAAAAAAAACATTTTGAGCCTGTGTAAGTAACGAGAAACAGATTTTATTACAAAATGCAAACCATGCCACTTACAATATGCATAGTACAATATGTATGAGGTCAAGATCTACCGATATAGAAAGCCTTTTATACAAAATCAAATCTGCTCCAGTCAGTGTGGTCCACCTCTGATATGATGGATATGATGCAGTTTGACACATTTATTGTAGAATTGAGACATTTTGATCACATTCCACATATGTGTGTATGAATGTCATCATCATCATCATCATTTCAGCGGAGAGTTTTAGTGTCCCTTGGTGGACGAGAATAAAAGTCTGGGGGGGGAACACTTCACACATCATATTTAATAACACTGTACTGAAGTCTGTTAAGTTAGTGAATGGGGATCCATTGCATTCATGATAGCATCTTTATAAAACATTGTCCAAAAAGCAATGCCATATCCACTTGAGACAAATGACATAACAGTGTGAAGGTGAGTGGGGTATTTGACCGGTCTTTTTGACAGACAGTTTGGTGATGCGTAGCTCCTATTCCAGGCTAAGGACCCTCCTTTTCTTAGCTGTGTGTGTATACGCATGGTGGCGCCACTCGACATCCGCCGTGCTCTCGTTCTCCAGGGTGCCGAGTTTGATCATGTACACTGTAAAACAAACGAAAACAAACCCTGCGTCAAGAATATTACCTACATCTCGACAAACAGAAATCCTCAATCCGTCTCGGTTGTTCTTCCTCCTTGTTCCTCAATGCTTCCCTTACTGGTAATACGTGTACCTTCACAGAACCTGAGCTCTCTTCATAGCCGTCTTAGCTATTTTCCCCCACTGGTGACCCATCTCTTCATTTATTAAAAAGCCCTCTGGCTCCACGCTGAACCGTACTTACATTTCATTTCAAACCTGGGCCCTACTTCTGTCAGCTCGACGTTCTTGTGGTCCGTTTTCTTATAGGTGTGATGCCTGCGATGGAAATTTGATAAATATATACAGCATATACTTCAAATAACACAAACTCTATGGCGTTTACAGTATATTCAGAGACGTGTTGTCGGACCGACCTGAACGAGATGAAGTCCTCTTGGTTGCCGAATGTGATTACACGCCTACTGTCCTCTTTAGGCACTGGAAACAGATACTTCAGGATATTGGATACCTGTGGGAGGAGAATTAATTAGCGGTATGCACGGACAACTGTGGAGAGAGGATGTGAACCCGCGGGGGTCCGGTCGCTCACCCTCTGGCCGAGCCGCGAGGTGAAGTTGTGGAAGATGAGGTGGGGGTAGGCCTCGGACATGGTGCCGATGTCGGGGACGTCGTGCCTCATGACCACGTTGTAGAGGGTGAAATACGCCGTGGGCCCGAACGGCAAGTGGCACACCACCAGCCCGTCTGCAGGGACAGAGGGGAAAAGATTCAGATGGTCCGCAAAGGGTAACAGTGCCACAGTGCCCAGGAGGGATGGGACGATTCAATACAACCAGGATACGATGTAATAAATAAAAGTTCAACGACAGCAAAGTCTGACTGTGCAGAATTCTGTTTATTTCTGAGCCACAAATCTCTCTAGCGATGGTATTGGCTCGCTAGAATGTAAACAACAACTTTAAAATGTCATTAAAAAAGTGCAAATATTATAATGTGGATGGTCAAGCGTCTCATTTGTGATTACTACAGCAGAATAAAATGGAGCTAATATTAGGGCTGAACGATTTTGAAAAAATATCTAATTGCGATTATTTTGACTGATATTGCAATTGCGATATGATTTGCGATATTAGAGGGAATGATCATTTTGTACATCATTATTCTAATTTTCATTGAAAAACTTATTAAAATGATTATGGTGTGATTTTTTGCGGGGATCTGTACCAAACAAAGATGTTTTCTTAAGTCTGTAGAATACGATGTGTAGGCCAGGACATCTCTGCAGCACCACAATATTTCATTTAAAATGCTATTTTGACACACATTTCGCCTTTAACAAATATTGCGCCTCCTGCGATTTGAAAATTGCAGTAGGTCATATTGCGATTTTGATAAAAAATTTTGATTAATTGTTCAGCCCTAGCTAATATCGCGATTCATTTTCCTGCCCCACGATACATATTGTCACATTTTAGTTTCGTTTTTCGTTTAGTTTGTAATTTCCATATATCGTCCTATCCCTTGCGGCCAATAAATGTAACGCATATGAAAAGAAAATTATTTAAGTGAACCGCTCTACCTGGCTGTCCTCTGGTTTCGTGCACGATGACGAGGTCTGTGACGTTGTTGGCTTTGCAGGCTTGGACCAGCGCGGCGATCTCGTGGTTTCCCCTGTTCATGCGCTGGGCTCCGGGGAACATCAGCTTCATCTCCTGTGGCGCCACAAAGTACACATCATCAGTGACTGCCACAGGTGAGTTAAGAAGAAGATTACTGTCCCATTTAAACACATGAATTGGAATCCTTTCTACAAACCCTACCAGGGTTAGACTGATATTGGTTTGCTGATATATTGGGCCAATATTGCCCATTTCATTAAAAAACTACAAAACTCTGATATGACAGATACAATTAGGGCTGGGCGATAATTCAGTATTATCATTTATCGTCTCTGGAATCATATCATGATGTATGAAGATATTTTGATATCATGATACACAATTCTGTTGTCTAAATTTGTGACAACGAGCACATTTTATTTAACAAAATAAGGTATGAAATATTTAAAGAATATTATTTGAGTTTTGTTTGACATCACACTTCACAATGCAATGCAGTTTAATGTGATGATCAATTTGATTACTCAACATGTGATTTTGCATACATACGCCGTATTGTGATATATATCGATATCGGAAAAAATCCTTAATAATCCATAACAATCCATAATTATCGCGATACTGATTTCAACCATAGCACAGAATTTTAATGTACCATTCAGAGGCTTTTTCAGTCAGCAAAAACAATAAAACTCCTGGAGGCAAAACTGAATACATTTAATTCTGGGGAATTGTTGGCATGAAAATGGTCAAATTTAGAAATATTGGCGGCATCAATCCAAAAATATCAGCATCAAGCCCTAGTCCCCACTAGATACCAACACATGGCTGTTCAGAGGCACGTAAACCATGAAGTGTAAATGACACATGAGCCATTCTGTAGTTAGCTTACATCTGGCCTGTGTACAAGGAATGGAACCAGCAGCTTTCCAGTGACTGGTCGACTTCACTACCTCTACGTCAGTGATTCTCAACCTTTTTCATATCAAGGACCCCTAATTTAGTCCACATTAGGCCCACGGACCCCCATTTGATGAGATTTTGTCTCTCAAACCCAAATCTGAGAATATTTTTATTGTTAGATGATTTTGTCCAGAACTCCATGACTATCTGTATTGTAGATAGAGATATAACAGAGAAACTATGATCAGAACAGTCATTCTGCTACATTCTCTAACTGTGTTAACTTCTTATAAATGAAATAAAGGTGAAGTTTAACAATTAGTCAGTTTGCTAGGGACTCCCTCAACACATTGATAATTCATCACACATGAACGGGGCTGACCTTGGAGAACATTTTGAGTCGGGAGCTGGGGTCTCTGGATGTCGTGACCATGACTTTAGGATCCTCCACTCCAGCCCATTTATACTCATCGTCCATGTGAGAGCTGACGCCTGCACAGAGAAGACGCATTAAACAACGCAAAATAATAGTCAGATTTCACAAAATAGGGTGAACGGTGACATTTGCATATGCATTATAGGAAGAAAACTGAGACACTTGCCTTCTGCCCCTTCATCGTCATACTCCAGTAGTTTCTGCAACTGCACAGCTTCTCTGCGTACCTCAGTTGGAATGAGACGGTTATCTACAGAAGAAGAAGAGGACAAACAACCATTAAGACATTTTGTGAATTACTAGCATTTCAAGTAGGACCGGTAAGACTGTTGATGACCAGTCTGAAAATTGGACTCTCTGTCGAGCGGATGCCATCCTACCATCGAGAGCAACCTTCAGCTTCTGTTTCTTCTCCTCGATGGTCCGGAGTCTGTCCTCTTGCGCTTTCCTGTACAGGTACTCCCGCCTCAGTCTCACCTCTCGACGGAGCTATTATAACGCCGCACCAACCAAATAGAGAAAATCGTAAGCACAATTCTATAATGATTATTAATGGAACCATTCTGGCTAACAGCATTCATAGAGGGGAAAGTGTGCTTGATTCAGACGTGTCAGTGGGGAAGTTTAACTGCAGTATAAGATTATTTTGGACATTATTGTTCATGTTGCTGTTGAGTGAATAATCAGTGGTATTGGAAAAGGGGCTGAAATTAATCTAAAATTAATAAGGCGTCAAGGGTGCTGCCAGCCATTCTATGTAGAGAACATCACGCCAAACTCCATTCAAAAACCTGCCAATTTAAAGAATCCTTGTTTATAGGCAAACGTTACACACCTCATATACCATAAGACCTTTTCTGAATCGTTGGGAGCCACTTTTCAATTCGGCATATGTCCAGCCCAACTAGTAGCAATCATTTAGGTAATATTTTAACCTGTATAATAGTGGTGAGTTGTAGCGAGCAATGGGAATCAATTCTCAAAGTTGATATTTACTTTTAAATATGTGCAGCTTGGCGAATTGTGTGCATGCCGAATTCAAGAGTGGACCCCATGAATACAGAACAGATCTTAAATCATGTTTTAAAACATGTGGACGTTTGCCAATAAAGCAAGGCAACATTCAGTTAAATGGAGTTTTGGATTAAATTCTCTCCATATCAGAGAGAGTGATACATGTCGGGGGTATGGCTTCACCAAATTTAGTGAATTATTCCTGCGCTTCCTACACTTAAAACAGACGTTTGCGAGTTTTGCAAAAGCTAGACTGTGATGTTTACATTCAATGAAGAAATCAGGCTAACGCTAACCACTAACAGTAGACCTAGCTACTAGGTTAACGTTACTGACGTTAACTTAGGTTGCTCGCAAATGTGACTTTCGTTGTTTCAGAAACTATATGAGAAAGGTCAGCTATTAAATTGACACAATGTTTATTCCGTTTTTATGAGCTTTAAACTTACCATGATGTTTCCTTAGCAGCAGCTTCTCACATGGAGGCAGGAAGACATACATACAACAGTTTACTCCATTGGCTAATAGAGCAGCCAATGACAGCGCTCGATACTGCCCAGCGAGTTTACTTTGTGTTTCAAAATAAAAGCCCCAGGTTGACAGAGAAAGAAGAAATTTGAAAAAATGCTGCCTTCAAGTGCTCCTCGTATGCTACTATTTCTGAATTTAAAGTCGTAAATACAACTCATAAACATACGGAAGAGGATTAGGGCCACAGAATTCTGAGTTTAAAGTCAGAATTCTGAGAAAAAAGTCAGAATTCTGAGATTAAACTCAGAATTCTGAGATTAAACTCAGAATTTTTTCTCAGACTTTTTTCTCAGAATTCTGACATTAAAGTCAGAATTTTGACTTTAATCTCAGAATTCTGACTTTATTCTCAGAATTCTGACTTTAAACTCAGAACTCAAATAAATTTTTCACATGTGGCCCTAATCCTCTTCTGTAAAAACACAACTCGTGCATTCAATTACTTTTGGTAGTAAATAATAACAAAACGTGAAAAGTAGCTAGCGTTGTAGCTAAGCTAACAATGCAAACTTGTTCTACCCAGGCAGAAAAACAAACCAGAAGTACCTTTTGCGGGGGCTTGTGGGAGAATCCTATTTCTAACTCAGATCCAACCAATATTGCCTTTGGCTTAGTAAGGTGTCCATATTCCACGTTTTATGACAAGAATTTCTCCAGACCTCCCTAATTTCATCTGGAGGTGTGGCTTTGTGAGAATATGTTTGTCATAATTACGATTTTTCTGACAGCTCTTGAAGGCATCAAATGGTCTCTATGAAAGGTCAACCCTTTTTAAACCTGTTTTTAACAATATAGAGTATGATATAGTATAGTATATAGTATTTAATAGGGATTTATGACAACATTCCTTCAGTATATAAGTAACTATAGTTGCACTGGTTTTCAGATTTTAAAAAAAGATAACCCTCAGCAGCACCACATATCTGTGGCTACCCATTTCCTGAATCATTCTCTGTCTCATTTCAGAAGAGCAGATCCTCTTCCTCTCCTCCATTATCAGACCTAATAACAACACTGAGTACTTAAATTATGTACCTTCTAATTTCTATATTGCTTTTTGGAGCAGGTAAGTGTACGCCTATGATGATCTGACCTTGTGTTTAGAGCATGGTATAGTAAAAAAAAAGTTTGATGTGTTTGCAAAATTTAGAGCATTTATCATGTACACATTGTGCATTCAAACCTGTTAAATTGCAGTTACAGATTTTGCGAATGTAAAAATGTAAAACTCATGAACTGATTATTATGCCGTTAGAAGATAATATTTGGATTTGGGGCCAATGATTGGAAAAATGCTTTTTTGAATTAGTAATTTTGTTTCATACCTATTAAGAGTGCTACCCATTCACTATAATGTAATATTTCAATAATCAACTGTCCAGTGTTTATAGGTTTAAGCTTGTGGATTTTAAAGAACTGATTCATTGCTCTGCGATACAATGTTGTTTTTCATTAGACATAAGTCTTGATATATAAGAATATAAACCACCAGCAGTTTTCTATTTATAGTATCCCCATGATGTCACATGCATTTCCTACCAATACGATGATTATTATCAGCTGTTAATTTATTCCAATGATCTGTTACTTTCCTATCAAGATGGCTGAGTGGTGATGTAACAGAATACTATTAATTGTATATGTCCTTAGTTTTAGTATTCCTGTCATTAGCCTACTAGACTACTCGATTACTATATTACTATTATTACTACATGTTAGTAGACTGCAAATATCAGAAGTTTGGGTTGTTTACTCTATTACCAATAAAATAATGTCATTTGACATAGCAGCAGATGTAAAACTGAAGAGTTCTCTACCAAAATGCTACATGTTCACCTGAGGTTTAAGAGTGTTTTCATTTTTTTTAGCCAAGGACTTAAATTACTTCCTATCACATTAAGTAAAATTTAAATAGTATTCAAAAAGTACCACCATTTACTGTATCATATATATCCTTTTTTGGAGTAGGTAGTCACTTGGGGCAAAATACTTATAATGTCATTCTTCTGGACACCACCTAAGCTCAGGTTACCCACCTTGTTAGGCTGACATAAGTCTATATGAGATAAATTCATACTATAAAAAGTAAGAAAAGTTTCCATGGGAAAAAAAATAATTCTGCTCTGTTTTTTAGTTTAATCCAGTTTTATTTTGCTTTTTACAAATACAACTGGATTAAACTAAACAGGCGGGACATGTTTGCTTCCATGAAATCGAGCTCTCAAGTAGGAATGAGAGCTTCTCTTGGGATTTTGAGATATCTCATTAATTCAGAAAAACAGAGCAGAATTATTTTTTTTCCATGAAACCTTTTCTCAGAATTCTGAGATAATTATCTCGTTAATTCAGAAAAACAGGGCAATTTTTTTTTCTCAAGTGAATGCATTACGCTTCCGTAGTACATAGACGCCCCCTGCCGCACAAGTAGCCCATATAGTGCTCTGTATGTTGGATGATATTCACTAAATGCATTGCTCATAAAAACATACAATAAATAGACCTAGGTGGCAGTTTAAAGGAATACTGAGCTGCGTTTTCCCCCTTGAAATAGCATAAACTCATCCATAAATTATCCTAGTCAGTTACTTATGGTCCATTGGTAGTGTGTGACAGTGTGTGTGTCTGCAGAGAGCCTGCCTTCTGCCTGGGTTTTCTTATTTCTGAATGTTCGGGATGTTTTCTCGGCATTGGCAGCAGGTGTGTCCGGCTCCAACCAAAACCACTGCTGAATCCTTTATATATATATTTAGAGTAACTGGAGTTCTGGTCAGAGCTAGTGTGTGTCGTGAGCTGGCAACTAGCTACTGTGTTAGCATAACTTCGTTGAAGAAGAAAAGCCGATACCTAGCTAGCTAGCTAAGCTACCCGGCACCTACCTGTCCAACAGAAAACAGGCCAACTCTGCGTCGCTCTTCATCCCCAGTATGCTTTCATTTTTCTTTAACTGTGGTTGGGGTCGTACAGTTCACTGACCTCTTTATTCACCTGTGTGCAGGTACGTGTGAGGGAGTGTATTTGCAGAAGCTCACGTGTCCGTATGAAGCGAGGCACAAGACCCTGCAGAGGGTCTGGTGCAGGCAGAGCTCCACCCAGTGCTGCGTGGGCCTCACCCTGGACCAGCACACCCAGCCGGTGGACGGAGGGAGACTGGAGGTGACCCAGGACCCGGACTCCTTCACTGTGGCGGTGCTGGAGCTGGCCCACGGAGAGGGAGTGTACTGGTGCGGTGTGCTGGGCGGGAACGACACCATCATCAAACTGGCTGAAGGCTACTTCCACAGCTGTAAGTAAAAAAAAATACAACTTTCTGGAGTCTGGTTGGATCGTGTGTAGGCTATATGTGTATGAATGTGCGATATCTGAGTTTGACAGATATGGGCTTTTGAAGGCCGAGATTCATATTTTTAGACTGATATATATTTTGTGCCGATATTCAAGATCTTAAAATTTGACAATTTTCAGCTCAAAAAAAAAAAATCCCCAAAGTATTCAGTGTTTCCTACAGAATTTTATTCTTGGCAGGGTGGAAGGTGGAATAATATATTCTCATTGTTGATAATATTATTTAATTCTGTATTTATTTATTCATTTGACTTTATTTTTTCATTCAAGATCTTTAAATTTGACCATTTTCAGGCCCAAAAACCCCCCAAAATTACAAGTGTTCAGTGTTTCCCATACAATTTATTTCTTGGCAGCGTGTAATAATATGTTATTACTGCTATTGTTATTGTTATTATATTACTATTACTATCATTATTATTATTATTATTGTTGTTGTTGTTGTTGTTGTTGATCTTATTTATTTCTTAATTATTTACAGGCCTCCTGACATGCCAAATGACTTTATTTTAATAGTTATACAATATGCTATTAAGTTGGTTATAATTTTTTTTAGAATTCCAAATCAATTCAAGCTACCGATGTTCTATTGATTGACAGTAAAACTCAGTTCTGTCTACATATGGAAAAAAATATGGAAAAAATAACTGCTAGTGGTTTATATTCTTAGACAAGACAAAGGTTTAATACAGCAACTCAAGTATATTGCAGAACAATGATCTTATCAGATGCTCAAAAATCATAGATTTTTGTAAACACACTATGTGATGATTGAAATATTATGAAATATAATAATAACAATCAAGTCTTGCACCTGTCAACACCCATACATCATTCAGGCCATCTCATGCCAGTTTATTTCCCCCCAACCCTGCAGCCTCTGGAGCTTATATGTGGAGCTTTGCCCGCTGGATTCTGCTGCCTCCGCTCCCCATGCTGACCATTTTCATTTCCTGCTACTCCAGAAGTGAGTTGCCCTGCTGCTCCACCACCAGGAAATCCATACATGGCTGTGTTTACATTGCATTTCAGGCAGTAAAGTGGCGGTCAGTTAAAAGTTGGGTAAAGCGTCACCTCCAGTCTGTGATCATCAGGAGGCAAACAACCACCAATAAAAACAAATATATCATATTTTGAGAAAAGCATTTATGTTTTTCTTCAAAGACCCCATCCTCATAACACATATCAGTTTAATAGTACTTAATGTGAACTCATTCATTTTTGTGTCAGCCTAAAAAAGTGGTTCCACTGAGATTAAGTGGGTTTACCCTCCACTACCTCTCTGATCAATGAGGCCAACAGTAAAATCATAGATGCAAATATTACAAATACAAAAGATGCTGCAAATCTTCCTGTGCCCTTGATTATGGATGGTAGATTTGTAAAAAGAACTGAGGAGAAAAGGTAGAAAGTTTTTTATTTTCAAGACAGGAGAGTAAGCGGCACCGAACTGTCTCCTGCAATGGGATTTGAATTTCTAAATACCTCTTTTATGATTGATCTATAATGACAGTGACAATGATAAATATGACTGATTCACATAACAGGACAATGTGTGTGACTGTACAGTCTAATGGACCCTTAGTAACTTCTTAATGTTTTCTTTCCCAGCAAAAATGAAACACATTAACAAGGTAAAGCACTCCTAACTTTTTCATGCTATTGCTAATGCTAATGCTAATTCACAATGGATTTCAAAGATAATAGTAAGTATATAGTAAAGTATATATTTAAATAAATAAATAAATAAAATTGTTTGAATCAGTGAATCAATACCAAGCACTAGTTAAGATGACTAATGGGTATAACATGTGATTTTTTGTCATTCTTTGTAAGGGGGAAGAATTTTACGACGACATTGATTTGACAGCAACGGATCCACAGTATGAAAATACAGAAGAGCCTGTCCATGAGCTGGAATGATAAGGGAAATTACCAAGGAGTCCAGATCTAACTTTCCTTATTATTCAGTGAGGTTCTTTTGCTCCCTGGTGGCAAACACAGCAACACGCAAACTATTTTTTGACATTCAAATTCTGAAGAATGGAATAAGAAATATGCCAACTATGAAGAAATAAGTTTGCATTTATTGGAGAAACCAAACATAGGCAAACTCACACATAGTGTAAAGATGGAACATGTCATGGGGTGAAAAATAAATGAAGGGTTTCGTTCCAAATGCTATACATCCATTTTGAAGAAAAAAAAAAAAAAAAAAAAAAAAGAAGTTCATGAGTCAATATTTCCAAAGTGCATGTGAATGCATCCTCAGAAATATTTGTAAAGCGGCCAATAATTTCCAATATTTTTTTTTTTTTTCTTGTCAATAGTCTTCTAGGAAAGGATTTTTTTTCCCACATGGAGAATATCTCATTTTGGAACAAACCTCTTCAAATATATATATTTATACTTTATACATTCTTTTCTTGCTATACATATAAATCTCATGCTTCACTTGAAACTGTGCTTTCAGCATTTATCCTCATCACATGACAAAAGACAAAATTGTGGAGCGTACAGTATTCAGGATCAATGCTGCATAGTTTCAACTTTGGAATATTAAACATAATTTCTTTGTAAACCAACACAATGTAACATTTAAGTGGATGGAAATGGAAATGGTATGAAATCTGTCAGTCGTCAAAATGTACATTTCAACATTTTTGGAAATAAAATCTGTTAAAAATACACACGGTCTCCTATGTTGGGAGGGAATAGATGCTCTTTGCGCTTGAACACAGACTAATCAGGCTTGCTTTCATCAACAGCAAAGCATTCACTACTTTGATATAGTTTGGTGACGCAACTTATGGAAGTTATCACACGGTTCGGTTAATCTCTGTGTATCTGGAGCAGGCAATTCGAGGCATCTGACAAAATAACACGTGATACGTTTAGATGAGGATGTTGCTAGTTTACGTCACCAAGTACATTTCCTTACAAGCAGTGGAAGTAAACCATGGAGGAAAAGCTAACAGAAAAAAAGTCAAGAAAATAGCTGTTGCCCATAGAAAGCTGCGTGAAGTATTTGGAGGAACAATCCAACCGTAGGATAGACAATTTCAGCACAAATCACAGAAACATGAACCGGACAAGTTTTGGACAAAAAAACAAAACAAAAAAAACAGAAGCATTAAATAACACAAGGATAAAAGATGAGAAAATCTTGGAAAAAGATTCACTTACAGAGAAACACGTTAACGCCATTCAATAAAACTCGTATAATGGTAGAGTGCTTGGATGTCCAATGGAAATCAGACAAAACAAAAGACAAACAAAACAAACAAATGTATGATTCACTGCAATCTCATAATAGGCATTATGGATGATATGCCTACCGTTTGGAGCAAAAAGTAAGTGATTATAAGGCTAGAACATCATTCCGGACCCATCCGAAGCTACATCCGAAGCTACTTCACGGTTTACAGTAAGAACACTTAAAATGGTTCATGAGGATAGCGGCACATCGTTCCCTTGTAATAACCTCATTTAAGGCATCCGCAGAAAACATAATGAGAATATGTAGCGTATGTGAAGCTGGGGGAAATGGGTTGAGAGAGAAAAAAGTAAAGAGTCAATTTAAACTCAGTCGAGTTCGCAGGGAAGGGAAATAACTTCTACCGGCTACTTTGGCCAGTGGATATATCACAAAATCACCTGGTCACATGATTTTTCGAATAGATATCCAAATGATGACTAGTGTCTTGCCAAAGTGGCTAGTAGAGTGGACGACCATTAAAGCCGCAGACAATATTTAGCAACATTCGGCTAGTGGCTGGTGTCCATTTCGCACCTTGGGTGTTAGGAGAGAAGTCATTTCCTTTCCTTCTGGTGGGCAAAATTCTTCAGTCAACTCACTCTGAATTACTCCTTAGTGTTTACGAGTACAGACGCAAGACTAGAGCTGCACAAAGTTCTGCCATTAACCATTTACATCATCGAGTAGGGAAAAAAAACAACAACAAAAAAACCCCCAATTATGAACACCTAAGGAAGTCTCTATGGAGTCAGTCGTCACTTTTGAGCATGCTCTCAATTATTACACCAAACACACAGACATTCAGACAAAAATGGTAACCGTATTTACACTAGCCGAATGGAGAGTGTATCAATTAAAAGAAAGTATTAAGCAAATATATTCAACAGTCTCAAAAGTACAAAGGGGCCGTCTTCCTTTGAGGCTCTGCCCGTGAGCAACTTTTTTTTTACGCCACTACAGTACATGTCATGTCAGTCTCCTTGCCGTTTTGGTCAGAATGAAAAGTGACAGCAGTAGTGCAGATGTGGGAAATCAATCGATCGGAAAGCAACGTACAGATACCGGGAGTCCTTGGTTATTTTTTACCTGGGTGTCGTCGGTAACCTTGCGTATGGCTTGCAGATGCTGCTTATGCACAAACAAGTCAAGGGACCAAGAGGTTGTTTTTTTTTTTTCTGAACGACCGCAGGGTCGCTGCTGTTCTGCGGCTCTGTTTCCAAACGAAAGCGGGTTTTTTTATTTTTATTTTTTTTTTTTTAGAGTTCTTCGTAATCTCCGCCCTCTCTGTTGGACGATCCCGCCCCGCCGCCCAGGAAGTCCTCCAGCTCGTCCACGTCTGTTTTCTTGGTCCGGGATTTCTTTTTCTTCTTGTCTTTGTCATCCACCGCTGCTGCCGCGTCGTCTTTTTCCTTTTTCTTGTGTTTGTGTTTCTTCTTGCTCTTTTCATCCTCCCTGAGAAGGAAGGATACACATATTTTGTCACAGCTTCACGTACGGACCAGACATGCTTTGAATTTATGCAATATGACCAACTACAACCTTACCTCCTTGCTTTTCTTCTTCTTTTTCTTCTTGTCTTTGGAGGAATGTTTGCTTTCTTTCTCTGAAAGAGGATCAGACACATGTTCTTAAAGAATTGCACGTGTTTTCTGTCCTTGAAAAGAACGATCCAGATAAGGACAATGGCAGTATTTGTGAACTGAAGCTGCATATAGATGGTATTTTGTGCCGATATTCATTTCATCATCAATTTACCATTTTCATGCAAAAAAAAAGTATAGCATCTTTATTCTAGTCGGAGTGTAAAAGCCTCTGAAACATTTAAACCATGGGACACTAAAACTCTCCGTTGAAACCCAGGATAATAATTACAAGTGCTAAATACAGGGACTATGCCTGAATCTGACACTCTGAATTCAGTGATTAGTCTTAAAGTGAAGAACATGAGAGAATGAGACATGAGACATTGCGTGACTTGCCTTCTTGCTCCTCGCTGCTGTCCTTGGCCGCGGGAGCCTCCTCCTGGATGCCGAGGCCAAACAGGTCGGTGTCGTTCTTGTGTTTGAAGGAGATGACGGTGGGCTTCAGGGGCTCCGGTGCCTTGGCCAGCTGGACGTCGTCGTCGTCCGAAAGGTCAGACAGCAGCTCGTCCCTGAGCGGGAACGCGTCCCTGGGTAGAGCGGAGGGGACGGAAAACGGAAACGCTTTGATTTTGATAAACACGTTAAATTCTATTGAATCTGACGGCGGGGTCGGTTCTACTTTACCTTCGTCACTTTTGGCGCGTCCGACGCTTCGGAGTCGAAGTCGGGGTCGTCCATGATGAAAGAGAGCATCTGCTGGGCCACGGGGGCCTCCGGGTCCGTGTCGGAGTCCTCGGCCTTGGGGGTGTTCCCCTTCTTCTTGCCTTGGGGTCGGGCTGGCTGCTGCTCTGCTGAGGCCGGGGTTAAAGTGAGGGAGATGGGCGCCGCGGTCTGGAGCTGCAGGCCGGACCTTTGAGCTCTGGAGCTTTAGACGCCACCTTTGGTTTTGCTATATTGACCACAGGCCTGAAATGAGGTATTAAGGAACGTTTGTTTTCGTCAAGTTCTCATATTTTTTCTCATTTGTTACATATAGCATACATCTTCATGCACTTTTTTCATACGTTTCTACTTAATCTTTCTTAGTATGTTGGATTTTTTGTTTGCATTATGTTTAATAAAACCACCCATTTACTACGTTCTTATCTACATTTTATTTTACTCTTGCTATATCCTGTTACTATTTTGTTGCTACAGCAGGATCATTCAAGTTTCACTTAATCTAATCTAATAAAACCACGGAAACCACAGGAAGACTCATGAACTATGTCAGTGGTTACACTTGTTTTTTTTTTTAGTCATCCATTTGTGCCAGGACACATTCATTGGCAGACCTAGATGATAGTCGGGCTACGCATTTGCATTGTGATCCACTGAGCTAGGGCCATCTTAATTGTGACCAGTAATCTACATAGTCTGGACACAATCACAATGCACACTAATGTAAAGAGATGGAGAGCAAGAGCAGGACAAAGTATCACAGACACAGACTTTAGCCTCTGATCTCTTAGATTTTAAGTAGGGATATATATCGAAATTCAATATATCGCAATATAAAAATGTGACAATACGCATCGTGGGGTAGAAAACTGAATCGCGGTGTGAGACTCACTTTTCAGCTCAGGCTCACTGTCCAGGTCTTGGTCCAGTGTGATGGCAGGGGCTGCTGGTTCGCCCTCCTCCTCGTCACTGGTCAGAGTGATATCTTTACTGCGAGGCAGGGTCTTACGCTGGGGGAGGGGGGGCTCGGAGTCATCTGGGTCCAGCTCGTCCTGGAAACCGGCAACCATGGGGTTTCCTCTGCCTTCGCCATCGCTGGGACAGAGAGAGAACAAGAGTGCGTTTATTATATTTGTCTGGGGAAGGTCAAGGGAGTGCCATGATGCTGCTTTACATTCAAACAGTTCTACAGATTCCCGGTGCACAGAGCCATAGGGATTCGAAGCCCATTTCTCTAACCTCTAGGCTACCACCACCCAACTTTAAAGATCTCCTTTAAAGTGAGGTCAAATGAGTTTCGACATGCAGAAGGTGAATTAGGACAGGGATGTAAAGCTGTACCTCAGTTGACAAAATCCCTCCAGCTACAAATTACCACAAAAAAACAGAAATTTCCTAAGGGAGAGAGGGCTTAACATCTACCATGGCCAGAATTCTCCTTTAACATGTATCCTAGGTGTTTGGATTGCAATCAAAGAGAGCAAAAACACATTAAATCCAGGTGTAAATGCACTCAAGAAGATCTGTTCAGCCAAACCACCTCTGGAATAGGTCAGGGACGCATCTGGCCACATTAACAACAAAGTGTAAAAGCAAACATATATAGCCACTATGTAAACTATGTGAACATTTTTGCAGGGATCCAACCAGGAAGCAAATCAAACAGAATACAGGTAGTCCAATTCTAATACTGAAGATGCATGTTAGTGTGAGGTATAAATGTAATCCAGCTAAATCATATCTAGACATAATTCAGAAGCAAGTGGCACATTTATGCAAAAGTATAAAAGGGATGACTGAATCCCAACCAGCATCGAGTTGCTGTTCTGCAGCGGATCCTGTTGCTCTGATCTTTCTAAGGTTGGGGGGCAGACGAAAAGATGACATCCCCCCCTCCTGATGATCAACAGAGTATCACAGAAATATGAATAAACATTGTACCTGTCGCTGTCCGCAGCATGAGCTGGCTGAGGCACCTTAGACTTAGAGGGCAGACTGTCCTCCAGGAAGCTTTTGTCGAGTCTCTCATCTGGTATAAAATCATCCACACTCTGGACATTAGCAGGACAGGCGGGTGCAGGAGGTCCCTCTGAGGAAAACATAAGAGCCACACGGTGAAGCAAATGAATATGATAATGATCAAATAAAGCTAACTTAATTTCAAATTATTTTTTAATGTTAAAGAGCGTTCATAGTCTAGCAGCACCAGCACAATGTGCCTTGTTTATTAAGAAAAAATGCATACGAAACACTGAAATCACATGAAATTCCAATACCAGGCAGTGCCTGGATCTTTTTCAATGCCCTGCATTTCTCAACTGCTAAGCCTTGAGTCTTGTGACTACTTCCTATGTACTGTGTGCAGTGCCAGTTTCAAGTAGGGCTGAATAATACATTTAAAAATTACAATATTGACTACTCCTAAATCACAAGAAGCTGCATTTTTGCATGCTTTTTTTCTCAAGCATGATTCTGACAGCTTCCAAAACAAGATACTCTGTTGCTGTACAGAATTGCTGGCCTACAAACCAAGTTACAGAGAAAAAGCTTAACTTTATTCAAGCTTGACAAATCTTATCCATTAGCATCTCACCCTCCCCAACCACAATTTGATTTAATCACTGGAAATCCATGTAGAAAAAGCTGTGTCCAACTGTCCTCTAATTCCTATCACAATAACCACAGAAAAAAAATGCAGTACATTTTATATTAAGCAGCCCTAGTTTCAATACATAGCCAGTGATAGAAATTCATTACAAATCAGATAGCTGCAATCCTCAGTTCTGATTGGCTGAGTCAGGCTGGAGGCTAGTATTCAAATACCTGTTGCATAACAGTTCATTTAAATATTGATATTATATTATGAATGCGCTGACCAAAACTCACCATTTATACAGTTAGTTATGTATAACATTTAAAGCACTGCATCTCATAGCTTATTGCTTAAACAAGCTGTAGCAGAGACTCACCTGCCGCAGCAGCAGGAGCCTCGGCGGCGGGGGACGAACCGAACCAGCGGGACATGAAGCCGCGCTTCTGGGGGGCCGAGGCTCCGGAGGACTGAGAGGGGTCGAGGTGCTCGGGCGACTGGGCCGAGGGCTTCGACTCGGCGGCGGGCGAAGCCGCCCCGCTGACCGCGGCCGGCGGAGGAGGGGGAGGAGGAGGCGGAGGGGCAGGGGAGGAGGTGGACAGGGCCTGCGGCTGCGGGATCTGGGAGGGGACGGGGGGCTGAGGGGTGCCGGGGCTGGAGCTGCCGGTGGACGCCCCGCTGGGAGGGACGATGGGGGACTGGGAGCCCGAGGAGGGACTCTGGCCGTTGGCGGGACCGGGAGAGCCGTAGCCTTTGCTGCGAGACTCCAAGTTCTCCAGGAAACTGCAGGATCCACAACAGTAATGGTTAACAAACGGTGCACTTCAACTACAACACCATCATATCTGACAATGGCTGGGTACACACTGCAGGGCTTTTAGGCTGATTACAGCCATGATTTGGCCATCGCAACTGATTTACAAGATCTAGACTAGAGTCTGCTCTAGTTTGAGGTAGTCGTACAAATGATGATGTAGTGTGTGAGGGTTCCTCCTGATCCAGCCAGGACCATCATGATTATTTCAAACATGTTTGTGTGTGTGAGTGTTTTTTGGGGGGTTGTGTGGGGTTTCAACACAACTTTTCATAAGCTGGGTTTCCATTTAAGTATGCTGTGCAAATTATGATGGCCAAGTACATTTCTTTGTTTTCGTCTTCTGATGAAAGCATGAAAGCATGGCCAAAATTAGCTGACGGTAAAGAACAATAACAACTTGCCCAGCACTAATTAATTCTTGAAAGACTATTTAACCTATTTATTCACTTCAACGCAGCTATTATTTAAAACATTTGTGTGAAATTCGCTTGACATTTGGATGGAAACCTAGCTACAGTCTGCAGTGTGTTCCCAGCCTGAACGCTGCATTGGCAGAGAAAAGAGAGTGTACATCTCATAGTTCTGATCCTCGGTCTCCTGCTGCACACAGAGTTCCTCCAGGGTGGCATCCATGTCCAGCTGGTTGGTCTCCAGCTGCCTCAGGAGGGTCTCCCTCTGCACGCACACACACACACACACACACACACCCACGACTGGCATGAATGACTGGGCACGAGCTGAGATCCAGCGTTCATATTCATGCTGTATGCACGCAGCCTTTTAACAATAATAACCCCGCTCAAACTATGGAGCGATTCCAATCTCATTTTCTCCTACGCAAATAAATGCTGCAATAATCACAAAAGCATGCTGAAAATATATTTTAGAGCAAGCCAGTGTAGCCTGAGAAAACAAAATCATAATAGAACAATAATGATTCTAATGACGATTAATGAGGAAGTTAAAAAACACTAACCTGAAGTTGCAGGAAGGGGATGTTGAAAAATCTGTGCAGATATTTCAAGCCAAACCCGTTCTTCATGGATGACTCAGCATAGTGGATATAGGACGATCCCATTGGTCTGCAACACATTACAGTTATTACTAGCCAAATCAAGCTCAGGGTTTGTATTAAGTTTTACATTTGTACAAAAACGCTGTGAGTTTTTGTCTCCCTCTGAGGTTTGACCATTTTGTGAGTCCCTACCTGTTGAGTCCAGCAATCAGGTCTCTTATATCATCAGGGAGGATGACACGATGCTCGCCCATGTCCCTGTGGTTTCCCAGCACACACACCGGCACGTGAGTGGGTACTTTGGGCAGTTCCCTCAGGATGTAGTTGAATGTCCTGCGAAGGATAAAATCACAACAGAACATCAATCTGTGGTATAAATCCTCCGTGGGTGAAGAATCTCTGTTTGCTTGATTCACTGGTGAGGCTTAAATAGATCTCAGTATTAATGTGCTTCAAATTGTTGTGTTTCTTACAACTTAATTATTGAAGATGGTCAAGGTACACACTAACATTCATGTAACCTATCAGTTTAACAAAGATGGTTTAACATTACAA
This sequence comes from Centroberyx affinis, assembly GCF_046629955.1. Classification (NCBI taxonomy): domain Eukaryota; kingdom Metazoa; phylum Chordata; class Actinopteri; order Beryciformes; family Berycidae; genus Centroberyx; species Centroberyx affinis. The sequence goes on along the minus strand of NW_027282052.1, from coordinate 109,756 downwards.
GACATGCCATTGACAGGTACAAATATAAATCAAAACAAGGGGAGATAAGAGAAAAAGGCAACAGAATTAAAAACAAAAAAAGAGACAAATATTATAAAAAAAAAGAGAAAAAATGTCATTTGGAAATTTATTTTTCAAGCTGTAGTATTTATTTAGCCTGGTATTCTTTCCATTTTTTTTTTAAATTCCTTTCAAGCTGGATAGCAACTTAAGACTGTTGATAAGTTTGGGGTGTATGTCTAGAGCCAGTTTAAGGTTATAGCTTTTGTGGCAGCACTTACTAGTAATTGTAATATACCATTTATTCCCTCAGGCAGGACGCCCAAAATGGCATGTTGAAATTGCTTCAATTATTTTGCCTTTGAAGCTAAACAAATTCCGCCCCTGAAAGCACTGAGCTTCATGACTACATGCAGACAGACTGCAACCTAATCCCTCCATGCATATTGTAGCATTAGAGTTCATTGATTAGACCGTGTAAGAACAACAAAACAGAAGCTAAAGGCTCAGGCAGAGGACTCTTACCACTGCTTGGTGATGTCAAACATTATGATGACCCCGTTACAGTTCTTGTACACGTCCAGGAACTCTGCATCCAAGGCCACCTCATCTGACTACAGACAAACATTGGATTAATCAGGATAAAGTATAAGACACAAAATACTTTGAGGTGGATAACTTATGTTTATAATTTACAGCCTTGAGACCATTTGAAGCCAACACCGTCGCTGACCCACATAAAGGATCCATTGTTTTTTTTTTTGAACACATGATGGTCATGTGATAATCACCTCTTGAGGCTCATTTTCCAGTTTCAAATTCTCTCCGCGCTTTTTGCCTTTGCCTGCGAGAAAGAGAGAGAAGACGAGCGTTACGTTCCGGCGAACCGAGGAACGACGGCAATCTACCAGTCGTTTTCTTGCTTTACGTTCGGCCATCATGAGTAAAGCAAGCACAGCAGCACAGCCCCTTTTCCTTATGGGAAAAGCATCTTGCAGCCTGACTTCAGCAGACATAGTCATTTACTCGACTAGCTGCTGGCTGCGGTTCACGGCTCACACAGTGCAAGCACTCAGGCTTTATCGATTTACAGCAGCACATCAGCCAAACGTTGAGGTTTTTGCCACGCTGCAAACCGGGCGGCAGCCAAACCTTGAGAATATTTGCATTCAGATAAGACAAGAACAGGAGGGGCAAACCCACGGCACACAAGCAAGACGTTTTTTTTTTTTGTGCACACCAACAGTGGCGCTCACCTACACCTTCGGGAAGAGGGTGTTTTTGGCCTGAGACAAGTGCGAGAAAGACAGCGTCAACACGGAGGACATGTGGCTCTAAATAAACACCAACCATGCAAGTATCCCATGTTATGAAAGAGGGCGGCAGGTTCTATGAGATCAACTACAGTAGACTGACAAAAGGTGACCTCTAATAGCGTGGCAGGCTTCCATAGAAACTCATTCTTTCACTGGAATATGTGTCAACACTCACCTTTGTCTACCACGTCCCACACCTCTACCTTGACCACGTCATCAGTAGCTGAGAGAAACAGGAAGGTTGTTTTCATCATAAGGTTTCCGTACTACAGAAGCAAACAATTCACATTCACAAGCTCTTAAGCCACTACATGGACGTAGTAACTATGTGATTGTTTTGACAGTCTTATTCACTTGCTATGACAGTAACATAATTAGCGGGATGTTTGCAGCCAGGAAAGTAGTGGTGGGAAAAGGCTTGCTAGGTATGGAGCTACTCCGCTACTAACACAAATACAGGACACCTACTCTAAAAATAGGTTAGCTGAAGCTAATACTAAATTCACAGTCTCATTTTTTACCTTGATATGGAGCCACTGAAATAAACAGTCGAGGCACAAACAGTAGACGTCAAACACGTACACGGCCAAAAGTGAAATACAGCTGATCAAAACAAAAGCAATGACGATAGAACAAAAGAACTTGTGCTGTTCAGGACGGTGTTTGAGGAGAGACAGGAGTCTTACTTTTGTAGTTCCAGTGGATACTGGTAGCCTGGATCTCCTGAGTGGGAATGTACTCCTCCAAGAACTTCTTGCCCTGCAGTCGATGCCATAGAGTACTCTTGCCAGTATTTCTGTCTCCCCGGATGACTATTTTCACTTGAGGGGAAAAATAAACCAACCGATGTTTATTAACTTAATCATAAAACAGGTCAAGTGGTTGCTTAAGAAGTCAAATTGAGTGATACGATAAAGGGTTCAAAGTTCCACACTTGTTGTCAAGACCTTAATTTGAAGATATCGGTCAGTGGTGGCTTGGTAATATGACTGTTATGTAGGGAATTTCACTCTATAGCTGACAATTATTCTAAAAAAAAAAAATCACAATATGTACAATGGGAGGAAGTCTGCAACTGCAATATTTTTTTTTTTACTGTTCATTTCCAGGCTTTTTTGTGTAATTCTTCTCAAAACCTGATAACTATCAAATTAATTTTCCATACTTTTCTTGTCTTTCCAGACCCGAAGAAGCTCTTATTTATTGACGTTAATCATAAAACAGATAAACTAGCAGCCTAGCCCAGCAACATATTTGATAAAACTATTTCACACACAGATCAATACATGCATAAAGCAACATATGCCATCGAAAGAGTGTTAGAAAAGTCTGGAATCATAGGGATAAGTCAGACCATATATACAGTATATATTTCTCTTATTGCACTTGCTTTCCCTACAGCTGTCAGGACGGCTCAGTGGTCTCTGGGGTTTCTGGTTTCCACATGGAAGTGCGGGTTTGAATCTCACTTCTGACACGTGGCTTTGCACTCGCTTAACTGCAGGTTTCCCTATGTCTCCAGAGGTTTTGGGCACCCTGCAGTGTAAAAGATAAGAGCAGCTCGATCACTTACTGTTATACTGGACCCCTTTGGCGAAGCGTCTCTGTAAACTTTGGTTCATAGACTGCATGCCGGCGGGGATGTTCTTGTCCCGGAGCTGCCCCGGCTCAGATCCCACCAGCTTCTTCAGAGCCGAAAACATCTCGACGAAGCTTCAACTAACCGGTTAGCGCTCAACAATATGGTGAAACTCCCCTCCGAAAATGTGTCACACAACAACCGATGGAAAGTGTAACAGAGTACAGGAACACTGGTGGCTGAGGAAGTTAAAGGTCCATGCTTTCAGACAGATATGATGCACTTCAGATCATGCCAATTCGTAATTTAACATTTGACAGCTGCTATTGACCAGTTACTCTGGATTGTACAGCTAGTCTCTTATAACTGACCAGATGTTCTTGCTCGCCAGTCAATGGTGGAGGGTACTACCATGTTGTCTTGAGCATCATCTGTGAAAATACAATCAGTAACAGTTGGGAATTAACAATCATTCACGTTCAAAATGAAGGCACAGTCAGTGGTGGAGGTTACTGCCATATTGTCTTGAGCACCTTCTGTAGAAATACAATCAATTACAGCTGGGAAAGTAACTGTCATTCACTTTCCAGATGTAGGCACAACCAGAAAGGCCTCAAACAGCTAAATGATCATACATTATCACGCCTTCATTATTAGACTTGCTAGAGGGATGCAGACAGAGCTGGTCAATTCATTTGGTCACCTAACGTTATCTAGCTAACGTTAGCTGCCCGGGCTGTTAGCTAGGTTAGCTCAGGGCTAACAGTTATATACAATTCCCTCAAATCAACTGTACTTGAAAATGTTAAGACAGACTACTCTAAATGATATGTCAAGGTCACCAGGGGCTGCAAAAAGATGAGACAGCCCGGTTCGTTACCTAGCGTGACTAAATGGTAACGTTATCCGTTGGCTCTGTTTTGGCTAGCTAGCCAATATTAGCCTAGCTTCACCCACTCTGCGTTCAATGACACTAAACGGCAGCTAGTCTGGGTCTTTTCCACCAGGTGATATCAGGCACAAATACTCACGGTTAGCTAATGAGACAAACAACTGCAGTGCTGACATATTTTTCTCAGAACATCTGACAGTCCACCATCCCGACAGAGATGTAGCAGCGACATTCCTTTGCAAAGAAAACAGCTATCGAACCAGCGTCAAGCTAGAGACAATAATTAATGACATCCGGTTACAACTTTCAAAATAAAACGTGTATTAACGAGCGTGGTGCAGCGTTGTTGTTGTTTTTTTGCATAATGCAAAGTATATAAGTGAAAACAGAAATGTATTTATGTAGAGATCTGTAGTAAATGAAAACACTTTTTTCCCTTTTACTTATCTAAGGAAAGTTGAGTGCTCTTTTCAAGAATCGCCCTGCTTCACACATACACATACACTGGCCCTTTCACTTCTCACAGTGCCATATGCCAAGGTGCAATACATACAGGGCAGGGCAGCCAAAAATATGATATGCATATAAAAAAATCCTCCAACACCAAACTTACACCAGAAAACTGGGTTTTTTTCAGGAGGGACAAATTCTTTGCTTTTACTTTGAAGGCAAAATCATGTTACTTCCGGGAGTACGCTGGCTAACTGCAGCTTGCCGCAAGTCTTGTTGTCAAGCGGAGCCTGCTTCCTGATGCTTGCCTCTTTCACTTGCACCCCCTAGTGGTAGACCTATTAATCTACAACTGAACAGAGACAACCTCAACTGTCAATTTTAGCACACCAAAACAGCTGGCCTTATTACAGCATCGTATGCGTAGATCAAATGTTGACGGAGTTATTTAACACAGACAGTCAAACGTAATGCCAGTGGTGTGGGCTACAGTCAAAGAGCAATGAATCGTAGCAGCCAAATATTGCTAAAACCACATCAGCTGTGTTGGCTGTCTTGAACACACCCCGCCGAGTACCCCGATATTGTCATTCAGGGGGAATAATGGCTGCCCAGGAGCCTTCTCCACCATCTTCACTGGAAGGCAACAAACCGGGCTTCCCCAAGAAGATTTTGGCGAACAACCTCGAAGATAAACACTTGTGCAATTCGTGCCAGAAAATACTGAGGAGGCCCTTGCAAGCCCAATGCGGTCATCGTTTTTGTTCGTTCTGTTTCAACAAAATTGTGAGGTGAGTAGTGTCATGGTTGCTAGCTAGCTAGCTAGATGGGTAGCCCCTATAAGCAGGGAACGCTTCCCCAAACTTGTTCAAAAATCTGTCAATTTAACGCTGCCTTGCTTATTGGCAAAGTTATATAACTCGTAGAACACCACTTGAGACCTTTAACGAAAGGCAAGGAGCCACTGTGAAATTCGGCATACATGTGATTGACCAATTAGCAATTAATTTCAATAAAATCTCAACTTGCATGATGGGTGCACCTGTTATTTCCAGTCTTCTCCCAACCGGTAACAGACATTGTGGCGGGCGTTAGCCAGCATTGTAAACCAATTCTAAAAGTTGAGAATTTAACTGAATTAAGTGATGCTTGGTAGGTTGTATGTACGCCGAATTTACTTAAAGACCACGATATCTGGTAAACTCTTTTAACATATGTTGTACTTGGTATGTACCTTTGTCGATAAGCAAGGCAACATTAAACCGATAGATTTTGGCGTGACCTTCTCTTCATATAATAGATAACGGAACGTATCAGGGCTAGCTAGCTGGAAGGCGTCCTGGCTTTCACTTTCACTCCCTGCCCGCTTGACTGCAACGTGTAGCAGCATGCTACTGTCATGAAATTGACAGTAGGCTATTTTATGTCAGTGCAACATCACCTCAAAAGACCTTGGTTTAATAATACAGTTTGTTAGCTGATGTGTGTTAAATGCAAACCGTTAATCGCCTCAATAGTGCTCAGCAAATAAGTTCATGTGGTTAAATGCAGGTCTTCCTTTCATGAGTTGTGAGTGTCTGATTGAAATTCGTCATATAGATGTTCCACCAAGCAGCACTTCATCTCAATAAAATCTCAGCTTTTAAAATTGGTACATACTGCTCACTACCGTGTATTTTGGTGGAAGTGGTTGCGGGAATAAGAGGTGAACCAATTCTAAAAGTTGTCATTTTACTGAAACAAAAGCTGCTTGGTGGATCTGATGTATGCCGAATTGAAGAGCGGATGCTAACCATTCATAAATGGTCTAAAGTCATGTTCAACCAGGTATGTATTGTTGCTGATAATCAAAGCAACATGAAATTGCAAAATCCTTGAATGGAGTGTGGCATTATGTTCTCGGGACCCCTGGATGTCCTCAACACCCGCTTTGGGAACCACTGAGCTGATGCATGACCTTGCCCAGGTTAGGAAACAAATGTTTTCAGCTATATGACACAGTGGTGGCTGATGGTTTTTAATTTTTTACCAGACACCTTTACTCTTTCAGAAGCCCATTATGCTTTGTAGAACAGAATCAGAAGTCCAAATGATGGCTGGTTCCTTGCCAAAATGATTAAGTAGAATAGAGTAGCTTACCAACCACAGCCATAGTTTACCCGGATTTGGATGGTGACGTGGTAATTTGCCACATCATGTCAAGTCTCTATTGTCTCACCACAGAGTAGATGGTAGCTGAATTATATTAATACAACATGTGTGATTTTTGTGAATGATTATTTTTTCTTTCAAGTTCTGGACCACAAAAATGCAGCGCTTGCATCAAAGAAGACTTGTTTGAGGAGCCCACTTCCATTCTCAAACAAGGCGGTGTAAGTACATTTTTTACCCTACATTTCATTTTAGGCATTTGGTCGACACTCTTTCCAGAGTCACTTACTGTTACAGTGAGTGCAGCAATAGAATAAGGCAGAAATTCTCAAACGTTTTCAAATCAAGGACCCCTGCATTAGAGCCACGGACCCCCATTTGGACAGTCAACCATTGAGATTTTGTCTCTCGGACCCAAATCTGAGAATATTTTTATTGTTAGATATGATTTTGTCCAGAATTCCATGACTAGCTGTAAGTGAAGCTATGATCAAAACGGTCATTCTTCTACATTCTCTAATTGTGTTAACTTCTTGTAAATGAAGTCTAACGATTCATCAATTTGCTGGGGACCCCCTGGGACCTCCTCAAGGACCCCTCGTGGTCCCCGGACCCCACGTTGAGAACCACTGGAATAAGGTTCCTAGATCACAAACAACCTGTGGTAAAGAGTAGGGTTCAGCTGATATGGGTTTTTGAAGGCTGATACTGATATTTTTGGACAGAAGCTGCCGATAATTAGTATTGTTTCAACATCATTAAATTTGACCATTTTCATGCCAAAAATAAAAAAATGTAAGTATTCAGTGTTTCCCCCTGAATTTTATTCTTGGTAGGCTGACAATAGATGGAACTAGCTACTAGTCCTGCGTCCCTAGAATGACTGTATATGATGGAGAAGTGTTTTGGAAAAGAAATAAGAGCCGGGGTACAACAGGTAGAACTATCCTGATCCTGAGTAAACCGATGCAGAGCTTGAAGCCCTCGCCTCTCGTAACACTAGCCTCCGGACTGTAACTAAAGACACAAACCAGACGGCCGGTGACAGCAGCTACACCACTCGGGGGACCTAAAATAACCTCTTGTTTTCCATCCAGGCTTTTCCAGACAATGCGGCCCGGAGAGAAGTGGAGGCCCTGGCAGCCGTCTGTCCCAACGAAGGATGCACGTGGACGGGGACTATCAAAGAATACGAGGTGCAGGCTAATACTTAACAGGGTGAACACCAGCCACCTACCCCCCATGCTATTTGATATTATCGAATATCCATATCGTGATATTTTCTGCAGTATCAAATTATAATAATTAGAAATTAGTTTAGAAGAAATAAGATTAAAAAAAAATACCCAAAAAACAGAGCGGGAAAAAACAAAAAAAAACGCGACGGGACAGTATTATGATATTAAATTACAAAATCACACTGATTGGCTCAAGGGGGCGCCACAACATTGTTGGTCAAACATTTCAACCAGCCATAGAGGCAAGTTCTACCTGTAATTTTCAATTGACATGAAGTCCGGTGCACACATCTAGGTACATCGTATTGGATTTTGCATCATTTTGAATTCCCTGGAAAAATGGTTTTCTCATTTATTTATTTTTTGACCTATTGGCACCAAGCCTACAACAGGTGGAAATGTTAAAGATGGAAATGTGAAGTTTCCTGCCCTGCTTCAATATACAAACGAACTGGCCAATGAAATAAAATCAATTTCTACTGTAGAGCGTTTTCAAGCTTTGGTAAAATGGGTCTTGAGCAAAATACAAAAGGACTAAAGCAGTAGTTTGGTTTTCTAAGCGTTTTCTACCCGCTTACTTGCCACACGATTCGAGGACCACAAGGAAAATAAGTCACGTAACTTATGTATGTGCTTATTGGTATATTGCACTTTAATTCATCAAAAAGTCAGTCATTCAGCATGTCAGACTATGTGTCGATAAAGGTATCTCTACTGGAGTGTTTAAGACGTTGGGACACATTTAAAACTTCTCGATGGCTATTTGTTGTTGATCTCCCGCAGGCCAGCCACGAGGGAAACTGCGACTTCATGATCATCCTCTGTCCCTCCTGTAAAGAGCTGATGAGGGCCAACGAGCAGGAACGCCACAACGAGCGGGAATGTCCGGAGAGGACGCTCAACTGCAAATACTGCAAAGAGCCCTTCCTGTTAAAGAACATCAAGGTGAGGCCTCTCTGTCTCATGGCGTTTATTCATCAAGTGCGGTGAATGGATGTGGATTTGTCTTGGAGACGCTGAGTATGTAGTAACATAAATACATAAAGGCTGACATGGTATAGGGATATACTGTAAGTAATAATGTCATGAAATAGTGGGATTCTGTTATTACATTTTTATACTTTGACATATATTTCTTCACTTACCATCCCACATGGATAGACAATATTTCCTTGGATAGATTTCATTAAAAAAAAACACAAATGTATTTTGAACTAATTTTGTAGCACAAGAATAGGAAGAAAGTCAAGTGGAATAAAATTTTTTTTTTTTCTATTGCTACTGTGTTTTGTATTTATTTGCCCTGGCATGAGGTATCTCAAACTGCTATGATGATCTTTCTTTCTGTTTTTTAGGCTCACGATGAAATTTGTCCAAAGTACCCGATGATTTGTGAAGGTTGCGCAAAGAAAAAGATACCAAGAGAAAAGGTATGTCAAAATTTTGTGTGATTTGCATAATGTTAGCATGGGTTTAGCTCGTTTACCATTCACTTGCTCGGGATCAAATGTTGCAACGTATTTTTGTCATAGATCATTACCTTTTTTTTTTTCCTTTTCTTTTTTTTTCAGTATGTGGACCATATTAAGTTCTGCAGTAAATTTAAAGCTCCATGCAGATTTCATGTTGTTGGCTGCGATATGTCTGTAAGTAGACATTTTTGTCATAAGTTGCTACATGTGGAACAACTGTTAATGTAATAACTGTTTACTAATTTACTAACTTGTCAAAATGTAATTAAATGTCTGCGTGGCTACAAAATATTCAAAGTTGCCAGATAAGAAATAACATCTTTCGACTAATGTTTTGATGATTAAGAAGTTACACTCCCAATTATGTAATATTTCCCGTTTCCCAGTAATAATGCATCACATTATCAGGAAATATATACAATAACAAATTACAATGTCTTTTTTTTTTTTTTAACCTTTTTGACCCATTTAGAGTGAAATTTCATTATATTTTGACAAGTTCTTACATTATCTGACAGTTATTACATTGTCAGTTGCTACACAGCTGTAAATTAATACTGTGTTGTAGAATATAAAACCTCCATTTATATAACCCTCATTTCCTAAATTCTTATTTCTATTACATTTTTCTTTGTGTCTTATTAGTATTTCCTGCTTCAATGACAGTTTCCCAACGCAGATCATTAAAGTTTCCTCTTACCTTTCTCTTCTGCTTCTGTCTCCTTTTTGCCCCAAGGTGGAGAAAGAGAAGATCCACGACCACGAGCGAGCATGCTCCTACGAGCACCTGAACCTGCTCCTGCACTTCATCATGGGCATCAAGGTGAGCCTGGAGAGCCTGCAGCCCCAGAGCCTGGAGGTGGCCAGCCACAAGCTGCAGGAGCTCCACCAGTCGCTCAGGGACCTGGAGCTGAAGCTGAGTCAGCTGGGCGGCGGGGCGAGCGCGGCTCCCGTGCAGGGTGCCTGCGCCCCGGCGCTCGCCACCTCCTTCACACCGCTGCCCAGCGCCGTGGGCGCCGCCCTGGAGCTGCAGCTGCACAGCGAGAAGACCAAGGTGGCCGAGCTGAGCCGGCGCTGCCAGGAGCTGGAGCTCAAGGTGGGCACCTTCGAGAACATCGTGTGCGTCCTCAACCGCGAGATGGAGCGCTCCTGCACCACCATGGAGGCCTACAACCGCCAGCACCGCCTGGACCAGGACAAGATCGAGATCCTCAACAACAAGGTGGAGAGATAACACGTGTTCTCTGGAGTCCATCTAGGATTTACTTATTAGATGAGATGAAAGTTTTATGATCCCAGTGGGGAAACTGGGTCATTGCAGCACCAGAAGTTCCATCTCCACTTTCTCCCAAGTGGTTGTTAAATCAACGGGACCTGGTTGTCTAAAGTTCCCAAAAGGGCATAAAGTGACCATCAAAGGTGTCTAAATGGCTTGTGCCACATAAATCTTAAAATGCTTTAAACTACATTATCTAAACTCAAGGCCTTAAAAGGTATTAAATCAAGTTGGATATAACATTTTAGGGCGTAAATATCTTTGATAATCATCAGTCTAAACTTGGTTTGTAGACCTCAGCAACAAACCAGTAGTGTGGCGTTCTTCCAGCGTTAACCCCGGTGTGTTGCCGCGCTGCAGGTTCGCCAGCTGGAGCGGACCGTGGGCCTGAGGGACCTGTCCATCGTGGAGATGGAGGGGAAGATGAGGGAGATGTCCGCGGCCACGTTCGACGGCATCTTCGTCTGGAAGATCTCCGACTTCACCAAGAAGAGGCAGGACGCCGTGGCTGGCCGGGCCCCTGCTATGTTCTCACCTGGTAACAACAACTTCATATGAATGCTAGCAGCTCAGTTACAGATGGCTGGGCAGTCATGTGTCATGGAGGGCCGAGAGCATGCAGGTTTTCATTCCAGCTAAACACTACAGCAGGTGATTTCACTGAGTAGTTCCTCCTCTCTGGTTGAAGGTGTGCTACACGGTGAAATCACCTGCTGTAGTCTTAGATTAGAATGAAAACCTGCAGACTCTCGGCCCTCTATGGCACATGACTGCCCATCTGGTTATTTTATTATCAGGAGCCATCTGTCTTATTAAGGATATCCACTCTTGCATGGCAATAGGCTTGGGCAATATCCAAAATTTAATATCACGATACCGTCCTGCCAAAATATCGCGATATACGGTATTATCGCGATAGTTTTTTTGTCTCGGGGTTTTTTGGGGCGGGTATTTTATTTAATTTCTTCCAAATTACATCACATTTCTCGTAATAATCAGTATTATTATAAACAGCCTAGAAATTTGATCTTACTATTCAAGCATTGGAGGAAACAATGGCCATTTAGTGTAATTTGCTCATTGCTGCTTTTTCCAGAAAAACTGAAAGACAAATTTTTCACTTCAAGTATGATTATTTATTTTTTTTTTTTACTATCCCACCACTAGTAGATTTCCGATATCGCGGGAAATATCACAATCTTTACGAAATATCGCGATATTCGATAACATTGAATATCGGCCCAAGCCCACATGGCAGCGAATGACATCCATCACGCCGCTGTTTGCCTGTCTCCTCTTTCCCAGCCTTCTACACCAGTAAATACGGCTACAAGATGTGTTTACGGATCTACCTGAACGGCGACGGGACGGGCCGCGGCACCCACCTGTCCCTGTTCTTCGTGGTGATGAGAGGGCACAGCGACGCGCTCCTCAAGTGGCCGTTCAATCAGAAGGTAAAACTCACCGACCAGCAAACTGCAAGCCAAAAATAATCCCACTGGACACTGACGATTATTTTGAAATGACAGCGACAGGTCAAAAATAGTCTCCTAGGTTATACATAATTGATATGCTGCTCTTTAATAACTTCTTAATGTTAATCTTAATCCTCTCACATATGTTAATCACTTGAGTCAAAATTGATGAAATATGTATGCATATTTTATACTCTTTGCGACACTGTGGACGGCCAAAATCTTTTTGCTGGCAGCTAAATTTGGCCTGCAGGCCGCTCTTTGGGCAGCTTTATCATAGATCATGCATCATAGATGATCCACAAGCACTATTTTTTCATTTAATTTTATTTTAGATTTTATATTATTTTTATTTTTTTATTTTTATATGATCTTTAATTTATTTTTGGTAGTTGAACATAACATCCCTACCTTTTTTTTTCTTTGATTTGCTGTATTTATTGATTTATTTTTCATTTTGAATACACTGAGTTATAAGTACTACAGCTCTTTTGACAGTCTCCATATCATTCAGCCAGTCTTGTCGTAACTGCCTTGTGACTAGCATGCCATAGCCTGGAAATGCATTAGCGGGTCAGCTCCAGGTTTTGCCATCAGAGCGGATGTAAGGCTCGATGCTCCTAACATCTGTGCCCAGGTCACCCTCATGCTGCTCGACCAGAACAACCGGGAGCACATAATCGACGCCTTCCGGCCCGACATCTCCTCCTCGTCCTTCCAGAGGCCCGTCAGCGACATGAACATCGCCAGCGGCTGCCCGCTCTTCTGTCCGCTCTCCAAGCTGGACTCTAAAAACTCCTACATACGCGACGACACCATCTTCATCAAGGCTATCGTAGACCTCACCGGGCTCTAGGCGAGAGGACGACGGCGCTACTAACCCGTTTGAATTTGACAGACTTTTGTATCACCACTAACTGGCTTTTCTCTTTTGGGTCTGTAGTTCTTTTTGGTTTTGGTGTGGATTGTTGGTGGCCATACGTAGGACCAGGGCAGGAAACTAACTTTTTCCACCGGCCGCCGTGGCTGGTGGATTCCAAAAAACCTTCCCAGCCACTTTCACTATTTTACCAATCAAATAGATTTTTTTGTGATCGACCAAAACCGGCAAATGATGGATGATTATCTGCCAAAGTGGCTGGACGAATGGACGCTTAACAGTCACAGCCAAAACATACTAGCATTCAGCTGGTGGCCGGTGTTAATTTCCCACCCTGCGTAGGACCCTTGCACAGCGTTTGAACTGATATAAAGCATTCCCAGACACAGAATATCACACTTGTGAAATGTATCTTTCAGATATGTAAACAACTAAGATACTGTGTCAAATCTGCAGTGATCATACTATGGCTGCTTGTTCCATGGACCACTGACAACCGTAGCTACGTAGATGGAATAGTCTACTAACAGAGCGATAGATCAAGCTGGTCTTGTGCTCACTGTCGGCGTGTAGTGCTCGATATTTGGTTAACCATTCATTTATTTGATTTTTTTTTTTTTGCAAGTTTTGCATATACAGACGTGGAGTTCCAATAACAACAACGTGACGCCCATGTAGCCTTCAGATTATCAGCTTTGCACACACGGTTTGCAGTGCAGTAGGAATTTTCGAAGCCGTCTGTTATTTCTCGACATCCGTGCCTCCAAATCTCGAGTCCTGTGTTCATTGGTAATCATTTGTAGTGGTGGACATTGCTTGAATTCCATGAATTCCGAGTGCAGTATCTGAGTTGTGAATGTCGTCGTGTGTGTGTACCGTCACCTTTCTTTGCGGTTAGTTGCAGTGTCAGTTTGCATGTTGGATCTGTGGAAGATGCACCGTAGCTTGCAACAGTTTCTGGGTTGTTGGCCTAGAAAACCTTAACAGCGATGGTAGTAGCGCTGATGAGCCCAAATGGAAATATGACATATTTTATATACTAAAAAAAAAAAAAAAACATATTTGCCTGTGTGCCATGTTCCAATATATTCAGTGAATATCTTTCATTATTAGATTTAGGCTATTTTTCAGTATTTTTGATTTGTACAATTACATTCAAGTAGGCTCTTGGGTGATGCAGCAGAAAAACACTTGCCCACCAAGGAAATACGTTTAAGATAATTTTACCAATTTGATGTATTTAATATGTGGAAAATAGTTTAAATATTGAAAATGGCCAAAGGTGAATATTAAAACATATTTCTGCAATATATTTGTACATATTTACACATATGTGAGGTATATAAAAATATGTTACTATACAGTGCCTTCAGAAAGTATTCAACTCCCACAACTTTTTCTGCATTTTCCTATGTTGCGGCCTGAATTCAAAGTGAATCTACACAAAGTAACCCGTAATGAAAAAGTGAAAATATACAAAATTTCTGCAGTGCTGTTGAGAAAGAAATATAAAGAAATCTCTCAATTTAATTTGGTATTCAATACCCTGAGTCAATACTTTGTAGAAACATCTGCAGCGAGTTCTGTGGAGTCTTCTTGGATACGTCTGGATCAGATTGGCATATCTGGATTTTGGGATTTTCTCCCATTCTTCCTTCATTTGCTCAAGATCGGTCATGTTGGATGGGAAATGTCTCTGAACAGCTATCTTCAAGCCATTCCACAGATTTCCAATGGCATACAAGTCTGGTCTTTGGCTGGGCCACTCAGAGACTTTCACCTTCTTGTTTGAAGCCATTCCAGTATTGATTTGACTGTATGTTGAGGGTCATTGTCCTGTTATTGGAACATAAATCTTCACCCCGATCTAAGGTCTTTAGTATCTGAAGCAGGTTCTCCTCAAGAACCACAGTATCTTCTCCCTCATGCTCTGAGTCTTTCACCACCTTGTCACAAACTCCAGGCAGCTGTCATGTGCCTTTTTTCAGGAGTGGTTTCCTTCTGGCTCCTCCTCCTTTGAATACATGCTGTAACATCGCAAAATGCAGAAAACATCAAGGGGGCTGAATACGTCCTGAAGGCGCTGGATTATATTTCCATATGGGTGCAGCCCTTGGTCCCGCTTAGACACACTGACATCAAAACCTGTGCTAAGTGGAGGAGACTGAGATTGGAGGGCCTCAGGATGAAAGCCTAGTTGAGGTATTAAGAGGGGAAACGGTCGATGTTATTGTAATATTTTCTTGTTTTTGGCTTTTCCTTACAGCTTTGAGCTGACCTACGTTTTACAGAAAAAGAAGTGCCTGTACCAGTTATGTTTTGGTTATGTTTCTTGAGCCCACGGAATTGTGGATGTGCTTTCCTGTGAATTTGATGGAGCCAAATGTGAGATTTTTAATTTTGTCTGGTGTTTTCTCAAATTAGTGTCCTTTATGGTGCCCCCTTTACTGGACTATATGACGTGACAAAATTTCAAGTGATTATAATACTATGTTTCTCTCTGTCACTTTACATTGGCATACGCAACCGATGAATGTTATACATTATCTTACTTAAAGGTCCCATATCGTGTAAAACGGGAATTCCCTTGCCTCTTTGATTATAAAGGAGTTGGATGTTCTATCTAAACATGGTGAAAGTGTCAAAACGCACGGTTGCCAACTAAATCCACACAATCCATATTAGAAAAGCGAGCCTCTAAACGAGCCGTTTGGACTTCTGTAACTTTGTGGCGTCACAAAGGTTCGCTCATTATCATTTTTGTAAGAAATAATAGACTAACAAAGTGTCTTTTTCAAAGCAGTTGAGCGGTTGTCATTGTTTATTACCGGAGAGTTTTCCCTACCTGTAGCCGCCGGGCTGCGGTGTCTCACTTATCACTGTCGGAACGGTTAGCCAATCAGAACAGTGGGTCGTTAATATTAATGAGCCTTAAAGACACAGCGACAGAAACAGCCTGTTCTTGGTAAGGCTCAGAGATATGCTGGAAAATGAACGTGTAAAAATAGATTGAGAGTGTTTTTGGTACATGACACCATACACACAGCTTTGAATGGACCTCAAGACAGAAAATAAACACTGGAAAAGTGGAGAATATGGGACCTTTAAACATAGAATCAATGAGGTATATATATCAAGCAAGGACTAGATACCCAACTATCGGCTTTGCATCCACATGCAAACATATCAAGCATGTTTTTAAACCTCTCTCAACAGATATTGAAGCCTCTCTGTGCATGAGATGTTTCAATAGGAAACAAATACATATATTAAGCACTGGTTTACATTGTAGACCAGCATTTTATTTTTTTATCATTTCATTATCAATATATACAGTATATGGACGCTATGATTACGAGTGCGCGTGATATTATTTTGGTATAAACTGACATAGCTTCGACGGTGCGCTCAAGTTTTGATGAGGTGTATGCTGCGAGAAAGTTTAAACATATCTAAATAATATATAGATTCTATTTATTAAAAAGAACAAATGTTATACTGTGAGTTGAGACAGTTTAAAAGCATGCTTGGTTAGGTTTGCCGGACTGTGATCATCAGCAATAAAGAGAAGTGACTGATGCATCTGCAGCCTTTCCAGGGTAAACAAATCTGACCTTGATAAGTTGCAGTTTATGTGTCTGGAGTTGGTTGTTTCTATAGAAATCATTGATTCTGCCTTTTTTCTTTTTTTTCTTTTTTTACAGACAAATATTCCCTCTATTTTTTTTTCTTCTCAATCAAAAAATATTGTTGATATTGTTGCACATAATGTAGACCACATCTTTGCATGTATGACTGCGGCCTCAAATAAATAAGCTGCTACATTTGCTTGACCCTATGTGCTGATTATTGCCCATAGACGCAGCCTAGCAGCACTGTGCGGATGTTTTTCTTTTGCTCTTGTCTTGTAAAAGGGGAAAAAAATGATGATGTGGTACGGGATTTCAGCATCCTTCATAGGTACGCTTTGTCAGAAGAATACGATATGTGACGAGAATTGGTGAAATTTCTTTAAAAAAAAAAAAAAAGGGCTTCGCTTTTCATTCCCTTCTGCTCGACATCACATGTAGTTGCCTTTGTCTGTTTAGCCTATACTGTATCTCGACCTGTTTGGCAGATTTGGCCTTCACAAGACTCCGGTTGGGAAGAATATCAAAATTTGAGCCGATTCACGCTGTGCTGTATCAGCAATGTTGACAAGTAGGAAGCGTCAAACTGCCTCGCTGTTGTTGCAACAGAATAACAACGGTACGTCAATGTGATGTATTGAAGCCTTCAGTTCTTTTCTAAATGGAACAGGTCAGTTTGATGTTTCGTTTGTTTACTTATTTATTTATCTATTTATTAATTCTCTAAAGCCCATGTTGAGATTAAGATGAAGAGCTTTCATCTGTAGAAATGACTTAAAACTACAATCTACTACATTGTTCTCTGCTGCATTGTGTGGATAGTAACCTATGTGTATTAGTAAACTCTTTGTACTGCAGGATATTTGTTCCATATTTGTATTACTTTTGTTTTATTAAAGGTTTTAAGATGTCCTCTATGCAAAGCACTTGAATGTTTCTACCTCAATTTTATCACCTGAGCCTTTCCACATTTGAGCTTTGATAAACTTGGTTTTGCCACATGGGGGCGCATTATACAAACAAACACAGGCACAAAATACCAGCAAGCAGGGGGGAAATCAGCAAAGATTCACATTCCTTGCATCTCAGAGAATGGGCTATTGCATACAAGATGCAGTGATGGAACATTTTAGAAGATACTTTGAGATTGGAAAGCAGGGATGCCATTCCTTACTCTTTCTCCTTCACCAGAGAGCCTCATGTCTTTGTGCATCCATTTGGAAATATAGTAATAATAATTTGAGAGAATCTGATGACTCAAGTTTAGATTTTCTGTTTCTAGTTGCCAAGATGAGACGCTTGGTGCACATTTTCACCTCTTCCTTTAACCACTGCAGCACAGTTGTATTTACAACTTCCGTCGGATGTCAGAGCTTAAGAGGAGACCTTGAAGGCACCATTACACACACACCCACTCTTTTAGATAAGACGAGGACAAAGTCTGGAAGAGTGAATGTGAAGGACTCCCTCTGTGCTGATGGCTTTTCCAGAGTGCAGCACAGCCAGTGTAGTTTCATGGCGGGGGTAGTGGAAGGTCAACTCACCTAAACTCAGTTTACCCACCTTCTAAAGTTTGTATAATCCTTAAAATCCTATAAAATCACGGTATACAGTATAGTGCATTGATTCCGGCTAGTATCAAATTAAGCTGCATGAATAAATGGTTGATTAAAAATAAAATAAAGCATACATATCTGCAAATAATGTTCTTTACAGCCTCCATTGTAGGTAGTTGTTTGAAGTATCTAATCCCACCTATATTTTACCACTACTTGACCGCTGAGTGGAAATGTCAAAATGGTCACACAGACTCTCTGCTTATCCACACACAAAGAAGCTCTTGATCTCATCCAAGATGTCCTATGCCAGTTCTCTTCATTGCTAATGTAATGGATATACTGTATATCACTGCCTCCTCATTGCACCGACCTGCCAACAGTGGCTCCCATTCAATCCCTAGGAGCTCCTATGTCTTCCAAACATCTGGTAAAGATCTCCCTTTTTGCCCTCTTGATAGCCTTCCTCCTGCGTGTATGATTTAATACGTGGCTTTAATTTACAATCTGTGGCCGTGTAGATGGATGGGAATGGGAATGACATCCATTTACGGATGATGTGTTGAATGGTTTATATATTTGGATGTTCTCTCTACGCTGAAGCTAATAAAACAACTTGTTGCTGCTGTATCTTTGAATGAAGTCACCTTTTCAGGAATTGAGGAAGGCAACTTGCTCTATGAATGAAGGACCATGCAAACCTTTGAGCTAAAAACAGAGTTAGTAGGTTCTTTGCGACTTATGGAGCTCCTCAAGAAATATCAACACTGCTTTGCTCATTCTCTGCTCAGTGTGATATAGTATTATTGTTGAAGTGTTAACGCTATGTTTTCTCAATTATATCCATTAACAGTACCAGCAGCAGCCTTTACAAAGACCTGTTTCTTCTGGTGTCTTTCTCAGGCAGGTTGGAAACTGTATTGAATGCGTAGCTTCAAAGACAGAGTTCATGTGGAGTAGCCAGAACCATTGGGAAGTGAGGAAATGACCAGTGACAGGCACTCAGGAATAGGGTGAGTTCGACTTAAGGATGAGGAAACATTACCTCCCATTTGTATGAATAAGGCCATGGTTGTCCATACAGGCTGATCTTTGTGAGATGTGCCCTGCAATTCTACCCTGATCCAGGTTAATATGGTGCCTCAAGTGAGTAAAGGAACACAAGCTGGGAAGTATATTGAGAAAGGCCTTTCTAGGGCAGAGAGGTGCACCAATGTCACCAAGACAAATTATTGTACTTGGCAGGTAAAGCGAGTCTGAGTCTGGCTTCTGATTCATTGAGAAAAAGTTTTGAGTCTTGGACTTATCTAGGTCTGTGCCCAGGTCAGTCCAGTCTCCAGTCAACTTTTCTCACATCTTGAACTTGTCTGTTCTTGTGTTTGTTTTTACTGGGACTTGTCTTGGTCTCAGACACTTCTGGATGTTTTGACCTGATTTGTTTTTTTCCACCTATCTCAACATTTTTCAAAATCTCCACCTGGTCCACCTTCATTTATTGTCTCCCCAGCAGTGAAGGGATTACACCTGTGTATAGGCCTACATATTATGTAATACTATGTATACTACTACTAAGTTTCTATACATTGATTAGTTGGATTTTGAAAGATTTACTGTAGTACAGAGCTCCTGCAGATAAATCTACATTCAATCAACTCCTTTATCATTATCTTTACATTTGGAAAGACATGTACACTTTTTACTGTCTATTGTGGTTGTGGTCTTGAATAGGACTTCATTTACTCTGCTCTTGGTCTTGACTTGGTCTCGACCCCCTTTGGACCCGGTCTTGACTCAAACTTGACTGGACCTGGTTATGGAATTGACATTGACTCCACTTAGGTGGTCTTGACTGCAGCCCTGACTGTACCATTAAGGCTTAGAGTTTGACACATAGTAACCCCTAGTACTGTCGGTATTGTCAGTGAGGGTTGGAACTCCAGTTGCTATTACCAGTGTAAGTGTAGAGGGTACACGATTAGGATCTTAATAATGCCTCCTGCAGTCAGTGAGCTGAGCTGGGAGATATGGTCTAATATGTGGATTAGCACAAGGAACATCCCAGAGGAAGGATTTCCT
Organism: Centroberyx affinis; assembly: GCF_046629955.1. NCBI lineage: Eukaryota > Metazoa > Chordata > Actinopteri > Beryciformes > Berycidae > Centroberyx > Centroberyx affinis. Next base: position 89,766 of record NW_027282052.1, on the reverse strand, counting down.
CCTTATACCCTGCAGCATTGTGTGACATACAGAGAATGAGGTTGGGTTTGGACATGCACAGAGCACGCTTAACTCTAAATCCTTATACCAGTCCGAGGGCATTGCAAGCACTTATTGTCAATTCATCAATGTCATTGGGAAATGATTGCACAAGGGCAAGAAATACCTGTAAAAGTACTATGAATAATGCGAGTGGAAAAATGACCTAATCAAAACTTAACAGCTCTCTGTACTTCATCACTGTCAGAAATAAATGATCGAATCACCTTTAAAATGTATTTTGATATGAAACATTCTTCAAGGCAAAACCTTTGATGTCAACTTAATCCCTTGGTGTTGATTTATGGAAAAGGAGGAGAGCAAGGATATGGTGAATGGAACTTACAATGAAAATGCGTTGGTAGTTAGTTCATTGAAACTTCATATTCCTGTACAGCCGCATGTCTTACATCCTGGTTATAATCTCTATGTGAAGACCTGAAACCCACTATTGATGGTTTTACCATAGGTGATCATCATAATGAGGGGGATCTTGGTGTACAGGTTGTTGCAGGTGATTAGGATGGCCAGAAGTTAATTTAAATACCACAGTGTTCATTCAGTTTTAGTTCAATCCATTATTTAAGTGCATTTTCTTTTAAAGTATTGGAAAACTCCATTTGTTCAAAATGTTCACATATCCTATTGAATTAAATATTTGAGAATGAGTGCCCTATCATTAATCAATGGATAGCAATTTAATTTCACTTTAATTTCACTGGAATTAATTGATTGAATTGATTGAGTGATTGAAAGGGACTTGACCCCAACCCTTGTATATACAGTGTATGTTGTACCTCTGTACTCTCTTAGGTAGAGATCTATCATGTGCCTCAGTAGAGGGCAGGCTTGTTCCAATTTTGCTGAAACACTAACGCAAATAGAGTATGATTTTAATACACCACAGAGTTCTTCCTCTTGCTTTTTGTGTTACATAAAAACGCCTGTATCCTGCCTCTCATATGATAAATCACAGATTATTGTTTAGTAATTGAAACATCTACTGTCACAATATCTGCTTCAGTTCAGTTCTGTTGAGGGGGAGAAAGCCTAGTAGACACAGTGACGACTGAAAGGAATGATTCATCCAGGCTGACAAACATTTTCTCCCATTCATTCATCCATCCATCCCTCATGTCACCTCCTCAGCGCGGTCACCATGCCTCCAACAGGCTTGATTAGGCATTGTGGGTAGCAGTCTTCATCCCATTTCCCCTCAATGATCTCACTCTAACCACTTCCCCTTCTTCATCTGGGTCTACAGTTTCCGAGGCACGGTCTGATTTCTCTCTCAGGCTAGTGTTGGTGAAGAGGCCTTCAAGGAGGACTCTTGGGTTTCACTGTAGGATACACAAGCAGCTCTTGTCTCTCTCAAAGGTAAACAGTGGGTGGCCCCTGAGGAGCCCCCCGCTGAGCTGATTTACACTAGGGGCCAGGGATGTGAGTCCATCATCCATCATCCAAGTTTTCTTTTTAAACAGACCACATGGGTGGAAGTAATGGATTACAATTACTTTGGCTCCTGTATTTGAGTAGCTTTTTGTCTACTTGTACTTTTTTGAGTATTTTTTGAAGGCAGTCGTTTTACTTTTAAGTACTTAAGGTCTCAAGTATTTTACTTGGCTGCTAAATCACATCTAGAGATTACAAATTTTATAGTCTCTCTCTTTGTCACAGATCAAATAACGACATGGATTTTAGAAACGTACTTGTACAATGCTCAACATAACCAATGTCACATGAACTCTCTGTCCTTTGTCAACCTTTTTGAATTGCGTAGGAAAGATCATTCTAACAATATGTTTCTTCAAAGTAACTCAGTAACTTTTACTCTGAGTAAATTTTAAATGAACTACCTTTTACTTAAGTACACCAATACACCAATAACTTTTTCAGCAAAGTAACAGCACTTCTACTTGAGTAGGATATTTTGTTACCCTTTCCATCTCTGAAAAATACCTTCCTACACAGAAAAATCAATAAGCTGACTGATAAGCTCCCCAAGGAAAAAAAGAGATGGGGGCACTCTTAGAGCACAACAGCTATTTACTGGCACCAACAATAATGATAAATACTAAGAAATGCGTAACAATAAATCTGATCTATGGAGAGTTCTGCTATCACGTCTTTTCTTGGAAAAGTCATTTTATGATGTTTTTTTTTGGGAGAGAAGTTCTTTTTTATAGTCTATATGTATTGAATTTTAGTATCTCATTCCCCCTGGTATCTATCTTGCAAGAGATATACTGGACTATACCCTCAGTTCTTATGTTTGCCTTAGATCACTCAGCGCCAGGCGATCAGTTATTGTTATTGCTTTTAGGGGCCCTCGAGAAGACACACCACAATGTGTGTTCTCTGGCCTATTTGTCTTAGGGCGAGCGGCTGTTTTACTACTCAGTGGAAATACTGAATGGCATTCAGGAGATGCCGCCGGGCTCTCAGGGTTTCTACCTGCTGTGTTGTTCATCATTACGGTAAAGAGTTACCTACTGAGAGGCAGGGCCGCCTCTGAAACGCTCCCCCATCGGCCCTTTCTTTGAACTGGGCCTTGATATGCCTGTTAAGCTGTAGCTCATTTTTTCCAGCTAAGGTGGAAAAAGTGTGAGCGTTCGCCTCCTTTCGGTTCTGACTCACCCGAGGGGCTTCAGGTAATATACAACTTAGCTCCGGGGTCAACGCGCCAAAGTTCATCTGGGTTGACATGTCAAGTAGGCACACATTGTAAGTTTCACGCTAATGAGCCAGCCTTAAAATTCTTCCTCACCTCAGGGCTTGCCTATTAATATTATAGGGAACCACAGCAATTTTTGAATGCGTTCATTGTGAGGTCTACAGACGTACGTAAGATGAACAGTAGCTGAGCGGACATGTTCATGCATCACTCAGCAACACGCTTTAACCCATGATTAACACGGGGCCCGCGGATGGAAAACTGCTGCAGTGGGAAAACTCACGGATTCCCCACAAAACCCAGAGGAGTCCCTTTCATGTGGTGCTTAACGGTATAAGGCGCATTCTGGTGGCCTGAGCTCACTTCCAGACCTCATCGCATGGTTCTGGTTCCCCTGCTGATGTGGTGAATACACACATTCTCCTAATGTCCTTCATTAGCCCCTACAAATACACACCCACACACACACTTTGAAACAGATGTACACAGTCAGTGGCCAATGGGAATGGAACAAACTAGCGATGATGGGAGGTCTGACTCCTTCCACACCTTGAAAGTCTGCTTAGCTTTCTGTTCCCGGTGCCATGGCAACACCATCAGCGATCGTGAGAAAGCTTCCTAGTTTGCCTTTTGAATGGCTTTTTCCATAAACACAGTGTGGACGGCCGTTTCTCAAACATCTGGATGCAGGCTTTCAAACGTACTGTATTTATTTAGGTTTTCCTCATACCTCCATAACATGTAAACATTGCGAGACCTATCAGATCTTCTTCCCCTTTTGGTCTCGGGCATTCATGTGGTCTTGTGTGGCTCAGTGGGTCCACCGTGGCTCGACCACTACCAGAGTTAGGGAGTTCGGTTCCTGCCGGGGGCCACCCGTGCTGAAAATGCGCTCATGGTACTGTAAGCCACTTTAGATAAAAGCGTCCACCAAATGGCAGATGTTGACGGCCCGTGTCACGCCATGTCAGCATGAGATCGTTCCAACTTGGTGGTAGGCGGCTGGCCTGTGGAACCAGATGGTGGAAAGTTAGGCCAGTGTTAGGGTTCACCTCCCTGGACCGCAGAGTTTGAGGAAAGGCAGTGAAATGTCTCTTGACAGGGCCTGGCGACTCAAAGCTATCAAATGGCGGCCTAGGCCATGTTACCGCACAGACGCGTGAAATAGAGGTGGGGCAAGACTTTTTCCAAGAGCCATCCTGGGCTTCTGCTAGCTCCAGGTTACTGAGGGCAACGTCATGATGGGGAGAAGTATGGTGTTCAGAGATGGCGGTTTGTTAGAGTTGAATATGGGCACCCCATCTCTTGGGGTTCGGGATGATAAAGCAGCTGTCTAAAGACATTGGGTAGGGGCAATTTTTCATTTATAACAAGGAACATTCTCCAGAGTCTGCGTGCAGAATGTTTGCCACTTATTTTGTATGAAATGAAACAAGAATATTCCTGAAACATTACATCTGCAAGGGATTCGCAATCAGCAAAGTAAGATTTCAGACACCGAGTTGGAGAAGCGTAGTGTTTTCTGAGCAGCAGGAAATAGAGACGGATGAATGAATAGAATTGGAAGGGTGCATTATAGTGAGTGTTTCTGATGTGTGGTTAGAGAGTTCTTTCAAACAGGAATTGGTCTTGGATGGAGCGAATATTGCCTAGTTTCAAGTGAAAATCATTTTTGTTGCGCATTAATGGCCTCTGTGTAATGGGACAGTCACTGCAAATTTATTAATCTCACACATCATTGGTTTTCGTACCATGATTAAACATTGTCAAATCTTTTTAAAGACAGACAAAAAGTCAAAAGTTTTGGTTGGGGGTGTGAACTACAGGTCACAGTTGGCTTTGTTCTTAATATAACATCTCTGTCCCTTGGGATTATATTTTGTTTCATAACAAAAACTAAAAGAATATAAGGAAACTATAGAATATAAGGAAGGTAATAAATAGGAGCATTTTGATTCTGCTTTTCAAAAACAAAATATGATGGGGAGGGTCATAATTTCCTATAGCTTATTATCATTAACCTAAGAATCGAGCATTCAAAGTTTCCCATAATAAAACAACCCACTCCGCACTTCATGCCCACATTTGATTATGGCCTTGTAACTTACAGCAAGGACTTGATTGAATGTGGCAAATGGAGACCAACTTTGTCCTGCTTGGACAAAGAATTGTTTCAGCGACTCAGGTATGCTTTGCAACAATTTGACAAAAAAAAAACTGAATGGGGCATTTGTAAAGTCACTTTTCCGTGCGAGGAAACCTAGAATTTATAGTCATGCAAAAGAGCTATTGAGCTTCTCACATCAGAGGAGGAGGGGGGGTTCCTAGAGTCTGGACTGTGAACCTCTGTAGATCCTAAATGAAACAGGAAGGAGCAGGCTTCTTACATAATAAACCTTACAGCCCAGTGTTCCTTCCATTTATTTGGACAAGCTTACTATGATGGAATAAGTGGGTCAATGTATAGTATAGCATTCAAATATTTATTTATGTCCCAACCATGACAATGAAGCTTAATAATACTACTACGACTACTACTGCTATTACTACTGCTACTGCTACTGCTTTTACTAATAATAATAGGAAGAAGAATAAACTTTATATAGCACTTATCTAAAAGCTGAGTTTGCAAAGTTCTTTACAGGGAGGCATAAAAATAAGAACAGTAAAATACATAATGCTGCGATAAAAAAAAAAGAGAAGCACAACCAAGAGAAAACACATTAAAAGAAGAATAAAAAGATACATTAAATGAAATCAGATAAAAGAAAACAACACAAGACTAAAGGAGGCAAAAGCAATTCCATAAAAGCAAGTCTATAAAGTGGGTTCCTCAGGCACAGCGTTCCAAAGACTAGCGCACTAGGCTTGGTCTAGTTTGTCTAAGTGTAAAGAACTATGAGTCACAGTCTGAGAACAAGGTTACCGCTCCATTGGTATGACTAAGAGGTTCGCAGTGAATGTACAGATTCAGTTCAGCTACACAGAGAAATGAGATAAGCGCCTTTCCCGAGACCTCACAATCAATAACGTGGATGAATTCAACCCAGGTGTTACGTGCGGTCTAAAACACAAAGAGCCTTCACTCTGCACCTAGTTATATACTCTTCCACAGATATGTACATGAAACCATAATGTACATTCTCTGCGTGCCGCTTGTGGTCCGGCTCTTACAATGCCTCTATTCTATTCGGCGGGTTTTTATAACCGTTAAGAACATTCGTCTCTTTCACATCACCTCGCGGTCGGGCTTCGGAGAGGCCTCGGCCCGCCTGTCTCTCGGACCTCGGAGGAGGAGGAGGAGGAGGAGGAGGGAGGCTTTATTTTCCTTGCTGGCAGCGGTGTTCCTGTGAAGCGCCGGGGGCCTCTCGCGGGGGCCGTGTTTTCCTTGTCAACGGCTACTGTTTTCTTTCGACTCGAGCCCGCGATCGCGCAAAGCGAAAGGGGGGGCGAAAAATCCTCCGGCGAAGCAGAAACCCCCCCACCCCCACCCCCCCACCCCCTCCCACCCGCATGGTTCTCATTATCGCACACACTGTACCGAACGTTCAATTTACGACCCGTTCTCCCCGGCTCAGCTCCGAACGAGACTGCTACCCAGATGTTGCTGTTTTTGTCTGAATGAATGCCTGTTGCATGTGATGTAGCGGGGGATGTAAATCATGTTCTATGGCTTAAGTCATCTAATTTAGACTTGGCCTCTTAACACTCGGCCCTCCGGTGACACGGCCGCGTGTTTTAACATCCCGCAGATGTGTGTGTGTGTGTGTGTGTGCGTAACCCGTTTCAAAAAATTAAGACGCATGTCCTCATGGAAGCAGGAAAATGGGTCACTGAGGCAGTTATATTGCTATTACATCCCCTCCCGCCCCCCCCCTTCCCCACCTCCTCCCCTACTCCCATTGAGGCCGGAGCTTCCTTTTTTCACGGTTTTGCACTTTTTTTTGCAGAATTTCTGGAACATGAGGCCAATGGAAAGATTCTCGAGATAGGTGGGCGCCCCAGACAGAGGCTTGGCGACAGGTGGCCCGTTTGGGCGTAGATGGTGGAAAAAGGAGAATGATAGAGTTAAGACCCGCAAATTTGAAAAGGCGAGGCCACTTTCAACGCCCTGCCTCTAAATCACCGTCTTGACATTAACACCTCCAGTAAAGATACCTGGAAGAGCCTTGGCCTTCTAGCTACTGTTGGCCAGCCATTCATTAGAGATGCCTGCCCTAGTAAGTAAAGGTAACTTTTGCATTTCTATGTAACAGGTAGCATTTTTAATAATGTAGAAGACCAATATTCAGTCGTATTTGCGCTGCCCTACAGGTCAAGGGACAGTGTTGGCGTGTTTTCAGCCCTTCCCCTAGGCTTTGATCGTTCACTTTCAAAGACTGTTACTCGACGAGCACCTGGATCTTCCTCGCGGTTTACAAGGCGCAACTATGTGGCAGAAATGATAATAATAGTTATTATTTCCATCCACCGCTGTTTGAAAGGTGGGTTTTAACGTGGAATGGGGACATCTGAACATGACCATTAAGTTACATAACAGAGAGATGACAGGCAGAGGAGGTGACTGGTGAAGGGCATCCAGCAGAAGGAGAAGGAGAAGGTGATGCGAAGCGACCTATAAGCTGACGATTCCACTTACCTGCACTGCGTTTTGCATGAACAGAAGGCTGGAACGCGCCTTCTTTCATTTACATTTTAAGACTTCTAATGAGCAAACAGTGTCTCGCGCAAAGACATTTCAGCAAGACGCCTGACATGAATGTACACATTTAGCTGATGCAGGTATCAAACCTGTTAACCCCAATAACAGGATTGATAAAAAGCACTCCGTCACCGCAGTGCCTCCGCCGCCTTCAGACCGACTGCTATTTACAAAGTCTGTCAGGGCAGATTGCATTTTTCTTTTAATACCTCTGGATCCTGGCAGAAATTAATTTAGGAGTTCAGTGACTATGGCAACTCACCTGACTAAACAAATGGCACCAGCTCCAGCAGTGCTATCTTGGCTACCCTTCCCGTGCTACCCTGTATTTTAATGGTAAAACCTCATGACTTGGCAGAGCTCTGTTGCATGTTTGAGAGACTTTGATGAATTTGAAGCTGTGCTGAATGAATTACTGGCAGAGATTCTGGGAATGGATCACAGTTGAAATCTTGTTTATGACGAGCTTCCTTTTCTCCCTTTCTCTGTGTAACTTTGCTTTGTTTCAGTTTTGTAAGAGCGGTCCCTCGGGATGTTCTTTATTGCCACTGTAAAGCTATAAGGGCTTCAGCTACATACCAAAGGCAATCTAGATAAACATACATCAAAATCAAGGTTAGCCTTTATGTCAGATATATTCTAAACTAGCCCATCCAATTGTTTCTCCTTAAGATTAGATGGAGATGAAACTTTAATGATCGCCATGTGGAAATTAGATTATTCCACATTAGGGTCAGACCAATACATCAGTTTGTTGGTATATCCGGCTAATATTGGCCTTTTATTAAATATCAGACATCAGCCAGTCAGACTGCTGATATTGGAGGTTCCTCCCTCACCACAGCTACATAATAACAGTCTGGAAAACCTGACATGAAACTTTATTTTCCTTTCACATTTTGTTTTTGCAAATTAATTCTTCATTTAAAGGTAGCAATCCATCCCAGAGTTTCACTACCATTGGATAGAGTGGAGTTTATGCTGTTTCAGAGCCTTTTGCACCCTACATTTTGGGTAAAACACTGAATACTTCACATTTGTTGTCATGGAAATAAAAAATATCACCCATTGGTAGCTTCAGTTCAAAAATATCAGTATCAACCTTCAAAAACCCATTTAGGTATGACTTCAGGGATAAAATAAGTATTGGTTTTGAGATGAATCATGCTTAATAATGGAACTAAAATGCGGTGGCATGGCACATTGCTCTACGTAAACATTACAGTAAGTGGCAGCGTGGGTGAACTCGCCTCATGTTACTGCTATGTCATTTCCCTCAGTTGGTGCGGTACACCACAGGGCCAAGAGGTCACCCGTGTGGCTTGAGCACAAAGGGCTCTCTGTTCTCCGGGACCTCCTGTCCAACCAAGTCAACCAGGAATGACCTCTCTACAGGCCCTAAACTCTAACTACCCCTACTACTCAGGAATCCTCCAACTCGGGGGGCCCGGTTGGGGGGCGCCTCGGCATTTCACCTTTGCATCTGCTGCCCCTCACATAAACAAGCCCGATAGTTAGACATTTTTCGCGAGGTCACATTTGCTACTCGAGCCTGGAACCGTGAACTATGACACAACGCCGGGTAACCTCCCGCACCCTCGGGGACACAGTGGGTCCTGACACAATGGGTCTTTTGAGATCACTGGGAGAAATGAAGTCCGAGAGGCAGTCGTAATAATTAATTGGGCAAATCGTGACAGACAGGCACACACGGCTCAGTGGGGAGGCATGAACAAGCAGCCTAGAGGTTAGGGTAGCGGCTTTGCGACTGGAGAGTCACCGGTTGGAAAATGTGGGATGCATGGGGAAAAGTGAATGATTAACAGTCTCATTTCCTTAGCGACTACTGCTGAGGGGCCCTTGAGCAAGGCACTTAACCCCCCACTGCTTCAGTGGAGCTCGCAGGATAAAGAAAGATTATAACTAGAAAGGTTAGGTCATCAAGGGAAAGGAGGTATACCATCACTTTTTCTTATGTGGTATTCTGTAAATCCATTTTTTTAACCTGTCAATCAAACAGTGTGTCCAGTCCCGTGACGTCTTTCTCCTTGGATTTTCTGTTGATGCAGTTTGAGTTTCTCTTTTCTCTGTCTGTTCAGCCATGGTGGCTATCACTGCTCATGCTAACTACCCAGTTCTTCTTCTTCTGTTTATTCCAAACAAACTGGAAATGTAAAACGCATCACTTCCTATGCGGCAGAGGATTTCTCCCAGGAAAGAGCCACCAGACACCGGGTGTTCCGAACAGCAAATGTAAAAGCTTTCATGAACTGAGTATAGGTTGAGTCACTATTGTGTTATATCGGTCGGAGATAGAGAGTAGGACAATTTGTTTATATGAAGCTGCTGCAGATTACAACTTTAATTCATACACCCCAGTGATTGGAACACTGCATTTTCGATGGCTTCTGATGTGTGAAAATATGCTGTCAGATGTGTCAGACTGTATCTCATCAATGTAAATTCCCCTTGGCCGTGCGGTCGACATCACCGTCTAACTATGCAGATGGTTCAGAGGAGGCTGGTCCCGGCGGGCTCGTCCGTAAGGAAGCTTCCGGCACCCTGCTCCTTCCAACCGAGGCCGCGTGCGGTGACCTGTAGCCACCGCAGAGCCTTGTTTCGGGGAGGGGACGACGCGGCGTAAAACGAGCCACGCAGACCGAACGTGATTGATCTCCATCTGCCATGCGCTCCTCTTAACTTGAGGATATTTTCCCCATTACATCAAAAGCCCCCCGGAGAGATTCGTAATCCTCTTTGAAGATGGATATGACTCCGGCTTTCTCTAAAGATCCCCTAGTTCCTCCTGTTCCCTCTGCTTTTTGAATCAGAGGGCCAGCAAGTTGTTGTCAGCGCCATTCAGTGGAGCATTGTATGAATCTATTGTGTGCTCACCCTGATATGAATGATAATAGATTCTGTTGCTCTTATTATCTGCCGCTGAATGGGTTTTTCCTTTACATACTCCTATTAAATTAGGTTGTACAAATTGAGTTCTCAGCCACAATTAAGCGAGCATATGCCAGTCATTATAGAGTGCTATCTCCCATTAGAAGGGCTAATTGGGGAGGTTTGATGGCATGCTGCGTTGACCATTAGTGCTGAATAGGGTGTAACAGGGCTAAAGCCTCACTTTAGCCTTTGCTGTGATTTATGCTATCAAATTAGGAGCGTCAGGCACTGGGACCGGTTTCAGCGCCTCCCTCTACACTCTAAACCCAAAGGCTGATGGATTCATTACACGTCCCGTTCTTTTCATCTGTTTAATTGCCACCATTAATCAAAATTAAACCGCCCCCTCCCATCCCTCCCTCCATGGCTGAGCAGTACCGGGGAGGCGATCTCGCTCACGTACCTCCCCGCTCTGACATCGGCTGTAACAACCTCCAGTCTCGCCACACCTACAGCGGCTCGACTCTGGCCCGTAATTGTTCCCCATCGGATTCAGCGGGAGTCGGTAACGATCAGATAAGTGTTCGAACGTGGCCCGAGGTAGCGCCCCGCCGAGGATGAAGTCATGTGTTTTTCCCCGGCGCCCCAGAGGTCAAGCCTGTCCTGTCTGGGGGTCTGCAATCCAATCCGCCTGCCCTTCTGTCTCCCCGCGTCCGCGATTGAATTTTAGAGTCTCGTGAAATTGAGATAAATGTACAGCCAGCTGCTCGCGAGCACAGAGCGGGTTTTCTTTAAAATCTGCCGGGAACACAGAAACTCTTGAAAAGTAATAATGCCGAGAGGCAAGACTGGGATAAGTTGTTAAGTGTGTCGGTGATTGTCTCAGACTCAGAGCGTTTTAACGCCGTGTGTCAGACGCAGGGCCAGAACCACTGCTGATGTATGGTACCTGACATATCTGCTGATGAATGTTTTCTTTAATAATTATGTGGAATATAGAGGTCGCCATGGAAAGTCTCTCTCTCTCAAAGACTAATTGAGACAAAGTGATACAGTGGAAGCTGTCTGACCACTAAATTTGATTCTTAATGAACATAAAATCATCACATCCCTCTACAAACAGAATTTTAAAACAATTATGTACAGTTAGATAGAGTTCCTTTTCTCAAAGGTCTAGTGTAATGTGGAATTAAGCATATTGTACCAAAATATGTAGGCTTGTGCAAACTTTATTGATTGTAACATGTTATTATGTATTATTATGATCAGATGCAAGATTGATGTCTCATTTTCAATGAGGTCATAGCACACAAGCATAAGTCATCAAAAACCATAGTGTTTACTCTGAACTACAGATCAAGTATAGAAATTAATTGAGTTTAGTTCAATCATTTGTCTCCAAGAAATTATTAAGATAAAGTAAAATCATGCTTTTCCAAATGCCATATAGCTTTAAAGACCGAACAGAAGAGATTTTCCTTAGAGTGGATTTTTTTCTGTTTGGGTAAATAGTTCACTCATTTTGGATGTCCATCTGGAAATGACATGCATGCTATTCCTTATCTCATTTCCCATTCCTGCCTTTTGGACAAATTAGTCTAATTAGCCTCGAGGATGCTGGGAAAAAGATTGCCCAGGTTGTCCTGAAATTGATGATATTTAAGCGCAATCACTGCCACATGTTTCCAGCTCCAGAATGTCTCCTTGAGCCACCCTCCTGTAATGGAAGCGAACGCTTAGATGAAAACGAAAACAACACAGCCTCTTTAAAACACCCTCGGTCGGGTGGGACCTCCGAGCCTCCCCGAGCTTGCATCGAACACATCTATCGAGCTGACGGGATATGCTTTCTGTCAATCTGGAAACGAAGAGGAAAAAAACTATTGACTGTTCTGACTGAATGAAGTCGGTGGAAATCCCAGGACAGATCATTATACCTGCTCGCTGTGCCTCTACCACCTTTCCCAGTGAAGAAGACTCAGATATGAGCTCTATCGATTAAGCCTCACCTCCCCTCTCTCTGTGTGGTGAGGTAATTGAAGATGAGCAGGCTCGCTCCTCCACCGGCCCTGTACTTAACCCCCCCACCCCCCCCACCCCCTCCCGTACTGTATTTTGGAGAGGAGTGTATAGCTCCGGGCTCGCTCTTTTTTTTTTTTTTTTTTACAAGCGCTCAAATCTGGAGCACGCAGCCCTCCAGCTGGCTCCGTTTATTGTAGTCATCTGGCCTTGTCAAAAATCCCAAGCATCACCTCCACCAAACTGTGTCACACAAGCTGTTTCTGTACCAGTCGCGAAAACACGCCACGAAACATTTCGCCTTGTTTTAGGGGGGCGAGAAGAATGACCGCTGTGCAAATGTGTCTGAGGTTAGGGAGTGGAGTGATGGGAAATGCAGACACACACACACGGATGGCGAGCAGTCACCCTGGCTGCGAGCTGACTTCTCAGAGGAAATGATGAAAAATGTACTCGGCTCTCCATGCAAGTAAAAATACTTATTTGCCGCCAACATGTTTCAGCAATATGTCTTTTTATCAGGTTGTCATGCGGGGTTCATTAGAGGGGGGGAAAGTAACTTGGCGTTCTTGGATTTTTGAGAGCAATGTTACATTTCTGTGTTTGGTTTTTTTGGTCTTACAAAAAAAGTCACATGTGAAAAGCACACATGTGAATTCAAAGCACACTTTTTGGACAAATGTTGGTTTTCATATACAGGAAATTCCCCTTTTCCTATGTGAACATTTGCACCGATGAATTGTCTCTTTGCATGTGAAATTAAGTTTTCACATGTGAAACAAATACTATCATATGTAACGGCAGGTGGAAATGTGAAAAAACAACACTTTACACCTATGAATTGAAATTTTCACATCTGAAGTAAAAACTGTCACATGTTATTTCAGCATACAACATGAAAAAAATTGTTCACATATGAAAACCAACATGTGTCCAGAAAGCACATGAGCTTTGGATTCACATGTGGCTTTTCACATGTGACTTTTTTTTAAGGGGTTGTAATGTAATTAAGCATGTCATACTTTTTAGACATGTGATTAGTGAGTACCATGAGATATGGCCTTTACAGTAAATCTTCATTATAAACTTCACCTCCCATTAAATGTGTAATCCATTAATGATTTTCTCTGAGGGATGATTCCTGCACAAAATCTTAATGACTTTTGACTGTTATTTTTACTAGAAACAAATAGCCAGTGTACAACGTAGAAGAAGAAGCAGTACTTCTACTTGAGTAAAATACTTCAGTACTCTTTGGACTTATGGACTGATGTGAGTGACTTTGTCTCTTTTGCAAAGAAACATGTTCCTTCAGGCTGTTTTTGGTATGACATTCTCCCTTGGAATATCAGCAGACCCATTTTGGCATTTTTTTTCCTCATTCTTTTTTTTTTTTTTTTTTTTTTTTGCAATACACTGGCTGGCCTGCAGGTCCAGCGCAAATTATCGAGGCGGCGGAATCGCGGCACTCATTCATGGTTTATAAATAGAAGGCATCCTTTTTTTTTTTGCAGGGTCCTTTGTGCCTTCCTATCAGCTGGGCAGTGATGTCAGAGGACCGGGGGAAGCCCTGGGTCTGCAGTCTAAGCTGGTGGAACAAAGCCATGTTGGTGGGGGAGGGGGGGGGGGCAATGGGTCGGTGGAAACCCAGCTGTCTGCCTGACAGAGCCACTATTGTCCCCGTGCCACTGTACCGAGACCTGGTTTCAACTCCCCTCGTCTAGCAATGGAACAGGATTACCGCGTTCGGTCTGGCTCGGGAGCTTCCGGGGGCCGCGATCTCGGCGTCCTCCTTCAACCCTCTCCAAGACCGGCCCCGACATTTATTCATCCGCCATGAGTCCGAACGGGCAGGAAAAGAAGGGGGCCCGATCAGTCAGTACCCTCCTCCATATTTCCCTGTGTCCCTCTTGAGACCAATCAGCATGGGATTAAAGGTATATTGTGTAGGGATTTGCAGAAGAGCACAGGGCTTTGGGATTATATGAGATTATAGATCATCTTGATACTGTGTTAAATATTATATGAGATACTCAGGACAGGAAAGAGATACAAATTCTATTGAATTTGGTAAAAGGAAAGTACTGAGAGTTTGTTTTCCCAACAGAGTTTGTGCCAACTAATGAACTCCAATAAACCCGTTCAGACAAAACCTCCTTCTTCCTCTTCCCCACACACCCTCTGACTCTCTTTCAGATGGAGAACTGCAACGACACAATTTTTTTCCCCCCTTTTCCCTTTTCCCCTTAATGTGTCTACTAAGGGTTTTGTAACACGAGAACATTTGCGAACACTTGATCCTATGAAATGGCTTCCTCGCGTCTAATTTAAAGCTGCACTAGGCAATATTTTTATGTAAAAAAAATAAATATCAGCCTAAATCACAAAGTGGGACAGCAGTAGAGAGGAGTGCCCATCCCTACTAATTGAGACCGCATAGATTTACCCTATTTGCACAAATTTAATTGCGGTGTCGGTATGGTCAGTGGTGGGAAATAGGTGATGAATCGAAACTTAAGAACGAAATACGAAACTGTCTCCTCAACTCTTTGGTATCCTTTGGTGCAAAGCGATCACACTTAACTGACGTCACGTTTACAGTACTGAAATTCAAAATTTCCATTTGGATCCGCCAATGTGCAAAATGACTTTAGCTACTGCAACTTTAAACCTAATTTTAGCATCCTAATATGATCTATTGCATGTATTACTACTCGGTTCTTGGCGGCTGTGAAATTCCCCGATCCCGTGAGTGCTGCAGCCTGAAAACGGGCCGAAACTCCATATCAGTATCCGTGAACCAACACTGCTTATACGGGCGCTGTACCAGTGCACCAGGAGGTTCCACCGGTCTGACTTCGGTCCTGGCCTAGTGGGAAGTTGCTGGCTCGTGTCCGGCCAGAAGTCTGGTCCTGTTATTATCCCAGCAGCGAGAACAGAGCGCTGTAAATCATTTCCCCATGCCTTGCCTCCAGACACCCGTTCTCAACCTTCTTTCCTGCTACCGAACATACAGTCCTCCGTGTACGTCTGGGCTGCGGAAGAGGCGAACGCGCGGGACAGCCGTCGAGGGAATCGCCGTGAAGAAGAAACCTTCCTTTGTGAGAGTGAGACGGCCTGTTATGTAAGAGCCCGTCTTAGCGCGCTGACTTCAAGACGGTTGTGAATCCGAGTGGAACGGGCATTTACGCACCTCGGACCTGCAGATACAATCTTGGCGAGAAGCCGCGCGGAACAGATGGCAAAGTGTGCGCAATGATGCAATTAGAAATGTAATTTCAGACATTTAATTATCCAGCTGTGCAGTCTACCTTTGCATCCATTTATGAGCTACAAGGAGGGATTTTGCTATTGTATAAGAGTGGAAGTGACAAAGAAATGTTATAAAGTTTTTCACTAGCTGGCTATTAGATAGTCCCATGTTTCTGAACTCTATTTAAAAGCAATGAAGGAATAAGATCCTTGTTCCTGCCTTCATGTTCATCTTGGGAACTGCTTTATTGTCTTGCTTTCGCTTTGTCTCTACTGTACTTTCTTGTGCTGAACATTGTTTTCTCAACGACTGGGATATGTGATTTTCTAAAGAGGCCAGTATATACATTGGTTTCATGAAGGACGTGTGATGTATATAACATGGGCTGCATCCTTTGCTGTTTGAGTCTTCGTTGTCTCCCTGTGATTCTTAGTCCTTGCTGATCAATAATAAATGATTGTATGCACAGTGATTTTGAGATTGCCACTGCATGGGTAGTGCAGCAGAGGGCAGCAGGATCTGTAGCAGAGCGGTGTCAACAGCTTATGATGCTGGATCGCAGCAATAATCTGACCCCTCTTATTGTAAGTCACAGACCCGTAGCTAATGGGATTCCAGCTATCAGAGGATTATGATGATCTAGCTCCCTTTGTACACTGGCTCTGCCATTTTACATACATTCTTTATCAATTTGACACACACTTTGTCAGCAGCAGTCGATAATTGTGCCACCCCAACCCCCCCCCCCCCAGTGGCCTCCCTGAAAACCCCAACTACAGTAGAGGGAACGTAATATGATTAATGGTGAGAAAAGTAAGGGGGATTTGAGGTGTCAAGAGTTTTTTCTTCTCTTTGAAGATAGTCTCGTCGCCGAGAATATTACTTTGTGACACGCTTCGGAGGATTGCCATCCATTACACTTTCCCCGACGATGACAGGGGATTAGTCCAAACGGCAGGCAGTAGGAAAGGCGGAGGGTTGCCGGGAGTCTGGCCAATTTATTTCTCGATTACCCATCAAGTCTTGGGTGGAAAAGAATCGCGAGGTGCTTCATCACAAACATTTGCGATGTGCGTCGAGGAACGATGATGCTTTCAAACGAAGAGAGGAGCTCTCAAGGTTCACTTGTACGGAGTAATTTCCTTCAATGAATGACTCCGTGCTGCAGGTCTTGACAGGCTGCTGTTAGATATGACCCTATTCGTGTGTGTAAGATGCACTTGTCGAGATTAGTACCCACTCGATCACGCAACGTCCGTTAAGTTACTCTAGAGGAAGGTCATGCCTTTTGCCCCGCTGGACTCGATTTCCTCAACACCTCCCCGATGCCCGGGCAGATCTATGATGATGAAGCCAGGCGTGACTGAGGGCCGAGGACCGGACTGACCCCTCTCTCTCTCGTGAGTCTTGTCACACCGCCTTTTATTAAGCTGATGGATCTTTGAGTTCCTCATGCTCGCCTACGTCCGTCCCCTCGCATCTGCCCAAGCCAGGCTTTTGTGAGCTGTCTGAATGCCGTGATGAGGGACGGGAAGGAGGAGGCAGTGGCTGGAGATGGAAACACAGTGCCACACTGGGAACCTCAATGGGAATTAGGTCATTCCCCGGGGCCGGTTCAATAAATGATTAGAAAGAAACGCCACAATCTGGCCCGCCCCCGTTCTCCTGATGCCACTGCTGTGAACTCACAGAAGACTCACGCCTCTAATGAAAATTCTCCAGAGTGGCCCTGCTGGGTCCGCACCAGAGACAATACTTCCCATGCTACCTTGGCCAATTACTCCTGGTTTCTTTATTTTAAAGGCTCTCCTCCACATTCTACTCAGCAATTTTCCTTGGAATACATTTTTTTTTCTCTTTGGTCAACTGTCTACCTGGTCAGAGCCCAGAGGAAATTACAGACATTTTGTGCTCCATACATCACAGCTAGCTCTTTTTTTTTCATTCTGCCTTCAATTCACTTTCAGTCTGAACTCCTTCAACTCATCGAGAGTCAAGAAAGAAAAAAAAAAAAACATCCGCGGGCTTGTTGCCATAGCAACAGTGTCTCTCATTCAGTCATTCCAGGAAGTTGACTATGTTGGTTTCCTAAGCCGTCGGGAGGATATCGACCACCGCCTTTTTCCCACCAGATAAACAGTGCGGCTTAATGAGCAGCGAGGACTACGTCGCGATACCCCTCGTCGTGCTTTCCTGATAAATGAGTGCTCGTCCTCATGGCCTCGGCCCCCTCTAATTGAACATGGAGAGACACGCCGATTGATTCTCCACATGGCCCCCGTGTTGCACGACATCTGCTCTATGTATCTCTTGACCCTGGGCTCGAGTGTGTGAGGAGAAGGCTGCTCTTAAGGAGCATAGCATACCAAGTGCTTCCTCCCTCCCTCCCTCCATGCTGCCTGATCATCATAACGATTCTGCGCATGGCCCTCTCTTCACACGCTGACCTTGTGCCGCGATAGATTTTCCATGGAAACCTCATAAAAAAAAAAAATGTAAGCATCGCAAGCACATTCTGCAGGCGCCAAAAGCCACAAAGCATACTTGTAATTTCTTTGAATACACAGTATATACAGTGTATTCCATGCATTATGGGCTTATGTCTCGTGTTGTAGCTTCTTAGTACACTGAACTATAAAAGGCAGTTACATGGTTTAAATTTGCATCTGTATCTACAAGGTGATAATGCTCCAAGCAATGAGAACATGATAAGAACTTACTGCGCCTTTGCCATTGCATATTAATTAGATCATTTCAGTATTGATCACAGAAGAGAGCTCCAACCTTGTGAGCTTGGGTGTTAATGAAAGCATAACAACCTCTATGGAAAGGCATACTAATTAGAAACTTTGTCTTATGTACATTTAAAAAAAAAAAAAAAACCTCTCGCAGATGCAGGACAAGTCGGTAATCGGGTTACGCTAATCCGTCCCTTCAACAGTGTATCAGAATGCTAAACGAAAGCTTAGTTCGACGACAAAGCTTTGAAATTCACAAATCTGACGGATTAGACGACGTTCAAGAATCCACGGCAAAAAAGACGCTTTCGAGCGCGGGGGGATGCGGTACATGGATATCATCTTCGTCTCGTAAAGAATATTATATAAAAAAAACACTGACGCCGGGGGAAAATGAATGAACGAGTTCAAAGGGGGGGGGGGGGGGGGGGAGACGTGCTGACGTTTGCTGACCTTGTCGGCACATAAATGCATAGAGAGTCGGGTGGGGGGGGGGGGGGGGGGGGGTCCTTCCGATGGTTTCCTCTAATGACTAGCAGCACTTCCAAGGTGGTCAAAGCTGCAGTTGGAAGGAGACGAGATCTGTGGAGAGACGTTTGCGTTTAAGTTTGCCCCTCGTCCCCCCCCCCCCCCTTCCTCTAGAGAATGGAAACTGGAATTGCAGTCCCGGGGGATCTCCTATGCCCATATGTGCCGAAAACGCAGCTCTGCAGAAGAAGGCCACCTCTGTCTTCTCGAACTCACAGTTATCGCAATTCATTCCACAATGCGGTTCCTTCCCTCTCCCTCCGCGAGACAGTCTGATTACAGACTAGCGGATAAAAATCCCGGAGAACTAAAAATAGGCCTGTGTGCAATGACATTCAAGGTGTTTTTCCTATCCATCCAACTGCCAGGCACTTTTTTGTTGCTGTAGATACCATGTACAAAGCCTTAGGTGTTGAAAATTTAATTTGATGTGATGAATTTCATTATCAGTGCTCTGCAAAAAAAAACAACAATCCCATCTGCAGTCATTTAGTCTAGTATTTTCTCAGAACAAGTAAAATCATTTCACTTGTTTCTGAAGCAAATCAACTTGTTTCAAGTATTTTTCCGGCATCATATGTCATTTTCTTGATACTAGTGGAGTGACCTGCCTTGTTTCAAGATTCTGACACCAGTTTCGATAGAAAATTCAAGTCAAGTATATTGGCACTGGAAACGAGTGGAATTATCTCGACCCCATTGGAAGAATGTCTCACTTGTTTGAAGAAAATTAAGATTCTGAGACTGACACTATAGTTTTCATCCCACAATCCCAGCTCTCTTTCTGCCTCCATCCTCTATAGACTTTAGACCAGACAGTTGTTACAGCATCACGGCTGAGGAGACAGCAGGAGATGCTTCAGCAGATTCCAGAGTCAGATCAGGGTAAAATAGTATTTGCAAGTACTTTGATGTTTGATTTTCTACATATGTTGAGGCATTTGCCACATAGCGGACGTACTGTAAGTGCCAGGATGTTCAGTTATTTGCTGGAAAGTATCTGAAAGTCAATTGAGTACACTTTTCTGTGATTGACAACTTTACCTACCACTGTCTGAACTGCAGTAAACCCCAACCATCTGGTGGTCAGCGCAGATTACAACAAACACAAAGCGTGATTTGCGGCTACTATCTGACCCAGTTCCTGCAGGTCTCCCCGCGGTTCCTCGTCCTCCCGCCAGATGTTTTAACGCGGCTCCCCGTCGTTTATCACACCACGGAGAAACACCCGAGTTCACGAGGCACGAGTCACTCCTCTACATCCTCTCTCAATTTGGAAAGTCTGAAGGGCTGAAAATTAGTTACAGTCACACATGTTAGATGAATAGCGAGGGCAGGTGAGACACAAGCCGTAAAAAAAAAAAAAAAAAAAAAAAAAAAATCTCGTGTCTCCGGAGACGGCGGCTCAGGATTACCAGGCTCAGAGTTTCTGCCGTGTATGAATGGAAACCCTCTTTACATTTTCTCCAGACACGCTCCAGGAAACATGCAGGAGTCGACTCGGAGGAATAGCCAGCCGGGTTGGAGGAAAAAAACACAAGCAAACAATGGATCAGCAACTTTTTCTGTGCTTTTCGTGAGAGGCATATGTGAATGTTGTCTCTCTTTCTCTTTTTCCTCCCTCTCTCTCTCTCTCTCTCTGTCTATTTGTCCATTGAAATGACATTCAGTAACTTGAGGAAACTCTCTCTCACTCTCTCAGGTCAGTTCAATTCAAATATGCTTTATTGGCGTGACAAGAAAGAACCCAATGTTGCCAAAGCGATGCAGTATGAATTCACAAGACGAATGACTAGTAGTAATTCAACAAAAATCAATAAAACTCAGCAATAATGTAACAAATAAACATTCTGTAAATAAATGTAACTGTTTCATTCAGTTATTATAATGTCCTCCCTGTACGGATATATACACATACACAAATATACATAAAGATATATACACAGGGGATCCGCTGGTCCATAAAAAGTCTTATATCATCTACATTTAATGCCTTCAAATGTATTAAAATGTCTTAAATCCAGAAAAAACATTCATTTTATCTACTTTATTAAATACAGTTGGACTTAATGTTCCTTAACAATTCATTTCCTGGTGTCGTTTTTCTTATACCACCCATTTATAGTTTCAGAACTTTCATGAGCTATGTTCAATCCAACATAACCTGGTTTTGTCAGCTTTGTTTCTTTATGTTGTTTTTTACCCTGACACACTTTTTTCTTCAACATTTCCATTCCTTCCATATCAGGTGACATGTAGTGACAAACATCGCTGCTATATTTACAGAATGAATGTTTTTCCCCCGCGTTGGTACCTGAAGCTTTTTCTTTCCCTGTCAGTTTTCCGGTCTCTTTCTCGCTCTCTGCCTCTCTCTCTGTCTTCCTCCGTCTTCTGGCTTTAATCAGCCTCTCCGGGTCCAAACCGAGAGTTATGTTCAGCCCGGTAACCTGAGGATGACGGCCTCCCTGGGGCCTCGGTGCTTCTTTCCCCGGGCTTTTCCGCTCGGGTTTGATGGGTGAAGTCCTCTTTTTGCACTCTCTAGCAGGTGGGCAGTTAATGAGAAAGCCAGCTGACAGGGAGACAGAGAGTAGGTGGGCAGCGGAACACTGACAAGGGACTGAAGCACAGAGGGGGAGACGGCGGACACAGAGCTTCTCTGGTAACTCGAGAAAAGTCGGAAGTTTCTTCCCGAAGTGCATTTGAAAAAAAGTGACACCTACTTTTACAAAATGAGTGATAGCGCAAAACTAAAACAAATAATGGTATTTTTTAAAGGATAATAGGTTATGTCAGTGGTTGACAAAATAACACTTTTACCAGATGCTCTATATACTGTAGCTTAATATATTTGGCCATTATTGGCCTTTTATTGAAAATCGGATATGAGCCTCCAGCATTGTCCACCTCTGTTATGGTTGATATGATGCAGTTTGTTTGATTACATATTTATTGTATGAATGATCAATACTACTCTGGTCTATGGGAAGCCCCTAACTTGACTTCATTCTGATGCAACATTTTTATCAGATTACTTAAGATGGCCATGTTAAAGTAATGATCCACGACATTTTCATATAAATGATTGTCCGTTTTGCTACTATCACAGATTAATATAACACTGTGGTTTTCAACCTGGGGGTCGTGACCCCCCCATTGGGTCACGAGGTCATTTTGGAGGGTCACAGGACAATTTATGGGATAGGAAAAAAACATATTCCTACTATACAAATTTATTATCATGCCTATTTTTTATGACTCTCTTTTTTCCATTGTGAAATACTGAATAGTTTTCAACCTCTACGCCTCCTTATTAATCATATAAAACAAACTGAAAAGGGGAAATCATTCCCTGGTTGAACTCGTTGCATATGCAGCCAGTGACGGGGAGTCAAGAGTAGGCATTGCTTCGTTATAAGGGGTCATGAGCCAAAAAGGTTGAGAACCGCTGATACAACACAATAGTGATTCAACCAAAATCCAGTTCATGAAAGCTTTTGAATTTGTTGTTTTGAACAGCCGGTATCTGGAAGGTCTTTACTGGGAAAAATCCTCTGATGGAAAGATGTAAATGTTTTATTGCTTTAGCTGCTGGGAAAAAATCGACCTCTCCTTACAAGTGCATGAAATGTATTTTTTTTTTATTGGTTTCACTGTTATACGTAGTCTATCTCTCCTTCCAGGAGAAAGATGTCAGTGTGCAAGGTCTCTGTTGGAATAAGACTGGATGATTTTGAGATATGAGCTGCGGTTGGTGGTTGGACATGTCTGCTGAGTGTGACTCAGACTATGCGGTCATCATACATGAATCACGCTGTCTAAAGACCTGAAATACACCAAAGCTGTTTAGGGGAGTTTATCATGTAACTTTGTCAGAGCTGACAGGAAACTCTAGCGTCGTATTACCTGTTGAAAGACTGAGGAGAGGAAAAAATAACCCCAGATGGATTTATCATTTCAAAGTTGAACTACCGGTAATTCCCCAGTCCTACGTCGTCTCCTTGACGATGGCACTTTTGTTTTTCTCTGTTTTGATGTACTTTATATTTTATTGTTCACGAAACCTCATACAATCTGTCAGTTTTGTCATTGTGAGTAATCCATTTTCATTTTCATAGCTTTGTACAGTAAAACATCTAAAAGCATGTCTTTAGAGACGGGCTTTAAGGTGACAGAGTGACATTGTGTTTCTAAATTTATGAGTTTTCAACAGACATGGTTAATTTCTCTGGGGTTCTGATCCTTTCACCACTGATACATTTGACTGATTTTGTATGTTGTTAATGTGTCAACATGCTAGCTAGCTAACCATTATCTGGTCAGCTAACTATCACTGTCTTGTTGTAAACAAACACATCCGAATTGCACACTAATTAACACATCTATTGGAAGCTAGCATGATTAGTGGCTAATCGTTGTATGTTAACATCATTGGCTGCTTTGCTAAATGAGCCTGCAGGCTAGTTAGCAAACAAAGCCAAAAACCAGCTGTTTGTTTAGCTGAGCTGATTCTTCTCAAGCTTCTAACTGCAGTGCTTTGATGTTAAAAATCACCAAAGGGGCTAGAACTAAAGACAAGACAGTTTCTGTGTCCCAGTAACCTAAATTTGGAGACAAATCTACCTCAACAGACTATTCACTTTTACTTACAACATTAATGAACTGACCTACACCCACACCACAACACTCCTTTTCATTATCTCTCTTGCCTGGTTGTTATACATTCACTGAGCACTTTATTAGGAACACCTGTACACCTGTTTATTCATGCGATTATCCATTCAGCCAATCATGTGGCAGCAGTGCAATGCATAAGATCATGCAGATACAGGTCAGCAGCTTCAGTTCATGTTCACATCAAACATCAGAATGGGGAAAAAATGTGATCTCAGTGACTTTGACCGTGGCATGGTTGTTGGTGCCAGACGGGCTGGTTTGAGTATTTCTGAAACAGCTGATCTCCTGGGATTTTCACACACAACAGACTCTAGAGGTTACACAGAACGGTGAGAAAAACAAAAAACACCCAGTGAGCGGCGGTTCTGCGGACGGAAACACCTTGTTGATGAGAGAGGTCAGAGGAGAATGACCAGACTGGTTGGAACTGACAGAAAGGATTCAGTAACTCAGATAACCTCTTTACAACTGTGGTGAGCAGAAAAGCATCTCAGAATGCACAACACGTCCAACCTGGAGGCGGATGTCACTTTGGTAGCCGGTTGACACTGAGCTGAAAGCCGATACCTACCCAGTAGTAGTATGGTGTTCCTAATAAAGTGCTCGGTGAGTGTATATTTAGCCATTATTTGCACACAGCCAGTTCTTGCTAGGAGATTAGTGACATAACTGCAAAGCTTCTACAGCTTCATCGAAAATCTGTTTGAAAAGGAGGACTTCAGGACTTAAAATACACTGTAACATAAGGGTAAAGTGCCAGGGCTATACGGGGGATACACCACATCAGTATGGAGTGTGATTAAAGCACAAATGAGTGACAGAGGCTCTAAATTCATAATGAAGCCGCTCTAGCACACAGATGAATAATTAGTCGTATTCTGGGATCACTGAGCATTAGTTGTAACTTGAACGATCGAGCGCACCCATAAATAAAGGAGAATACCGCAAGGACATGGGTTGTAAAAGCCATGTGGTCTGACAGAGGTGGACAATGGAGGGAAATGTGGAACCTATTTTTTTTTATGAATATCCCTCATGTGGCTTTTCTCCAACCCACTTGCCCTCTGGGGCGCGGAGGAATAGAACAACTTCTATAAATCATTGTCTTTCAGTGGACCGTGATTCAATTCTGACCCTTTTGGTTTCACTTGAGGTATAAGGCGCAACAAAGGGTTTAATATCTGTGAATGGAAATGAAATTTCTAGTGGCAGCGAAGCCGGCAGTGAGGTGTCTATCAAAGACACAAAAACGCCAATAATTTTCATTTGGAACTCGCCCATTCTTTCAGCATGTTCAATCAATTTGAAATTCCCATTGGCGGCAGATAAAAAACATTTGACCCAATCTAGTGCTCCTCATTCATTTTAATGAGTTTCTGAAATGATACTCCTCAGTGAGCATCTGTCACCGCTCATTTCTCCTTTCCGCCACGGCCACCTTGTTCGGCATTGAGCGCTGCCGTTGCTTTCTTTTTCAATACAATTTCATCTCATCTGGAAGGCAATGGGAAAAGCAATCACATTCATCGCGGGTTTGTTCGGCAATATTTCTGTCGGCGGGTCTGATAGCCCGCCATTACAAGTGGGAGCAAGTGAGTTTGATGCTTCTCCGTCACCATCCCGCATCCTCTCTCCACCTTCCAGAGCATTGAGCGATGCGGTGGCTCGGGTCCCCCCCTGGCAACCTAATATTTAATCTCGCGATGGCTACAAAATAAGCTTCCCATCGGGGAGGGGACGCTTTATGAGTTTTGGATGGCAAAAGTTTAACAAAGGCTGAGTTTCTGGCACGACGGCGGTGGTAGGAGAAATGGAACCTCTGGCGGTAATACAAGCTGGACCTCTCTAGATAACAGAATCCCCCCGGGGCTCAACGACAGGTTTTTATAGCAATATGGGGGAGTGGGGGGGGGAGGGTCTTTTGAAGAAAATGCTGACGCTAGGCAAGATATAAAAGATGGGATTACTGAAAAGACTGTTTATAGAGAAATATCAGTGTCATGTAATTGCGCCTAATTCATGATGAGAGCAGAGAGTGCTTCAGATATTTGCATCACTCCCCTGTATTATGATGACACTTAGGGTTAGACAAGTATAGCAGTATGAATATGGGAAGCCCATAACCTGAATTGATTGCAATGCAACATCTTGAAATCGCAATCAACACAAGTATGACCATGTTACTATTAGTATTATATTTATCCTAGGTTTCAATGGAGAGCTTTACTGTCTGCAATCTGTAAAAAATGTTATCAGTCTTCAAACTCCCATAGGCTACAAATTTAACTCTAATGGTTCTGCTTGGTGTTTATTTGATGGTGATTGCTTTGTCTTGTCTTGAGATAAGTGTAAGGACTGATACTGTGCAGATAAGATTAGTTGATTTGTATGGCTCCTCTGAAGTTTTATATTCAAGGCACACCTGCTCTCACAGATGGTGCTACACTACACTGATACACTGTGTTAAAGCCACAGGGTGTGACACTGTATATAGATAAAAGGAAATATATCCTGTTGAAGTTTTCAAAGTCACACTGTTAAGTTTCCCTTATCGTTCAACAATAAAGTGGAACTGAAATCATTTGAAAGTCGCATGTTGTAATTTCCTATAGTGTTGTCATTCACAGTATTTAGGCTGCTCTGTTTTTCTTTAATAAATGATTCAATAACATATCAGGCTTCATAGCATAGACATAGAATATCTGAAGAATACAATATTCATTGTGCCAAGATTCCTCATGACAGTATTTTCACCATTTTCAAGATAACAAATTATGATGGATGCAAAAGATACTTACACTATTTGTTGTCAGTGTTTCAGAGCTTTCAGGTAATGCATCCTCTGGCGGCCACATTGGTGGTCCTCAGCTCTTGGGCAACAATAGCTGTGAACAGCTGATTGTATTTCTAAACGTAACCTGGCCATCTCAATAGAACTGAATAGATATGGTTAATTTCTGTACTGTTTCTTACCAGGAGCTGATACAGCTTGTTAGCTAGCTAACCATGTCTGGTCAGTTAGCTAACACTAACTAAGACATGTGCCATTCATGTCATGTTTGTGCACTAGCTAACGTATCTAGTAGAAGTTAGCGTTAGTAGTGACAAGTAGTCGCATATTTGGTTGTTTTGTTGAATTAACCTGCTGGCTAGTTAGCTAGCTAAAGGCTCAATATGCTCCCATTACGTACAAAAATAAATATGTCCGTTTCAAACGATGTAACCGTCACTGCCCACATACTTCCATGCGTCCTTTATGTTGGCATGGATGTTAAGCAATACACCCACTAGAGGGCAGTAGAGAGTCAAAGGTTTCTGTCCACCGTCACCATCACAACAGACATGTTGTTTGTTGTGAACAACAAACAACATGTCTTCGTCGTGTCTCGCTGGTCTCGCTTGAACTATTGGCTACACTGCCCCCATGATTTCCGGTGGTACTGCGGTGGTACTGCGGTGGTACTGCGGTGGTACTGCGGTGGTACTGCTCCGTTTCGTCCGTATCCGTAAGCTTTCAGAAAACGTGCACAAATACGGACGAAATGAACGCAGAGTACGGACAGAAGGCTCCATCCGTATCCGTATTTAACGTTGAGCATAATTGAGCCTTAACAAAGCCACAAACCAACTGTTTGTTCAGGCTAACTGAGCCAACACTTTTCAAACGTTCTAACGTTACAACTGGGCTTTGGAGTACAGACCAGGGCTAAAATTCTACCTCAATAGACTGTTCACTTTTACTTACAAGAGTACTGAAGAATGACTTGCACTCGCACCGCAATCTTTTTCAAGTATCTCTCATTTTCTTGCTCGGTTGTTATATTTTTAGACTTTAGATTTTTTGGGCACAGCCAGTTCTCTGACTGATCTCCATGATGGCACCATGATTGCTGGGAGATTTGTGATGCAACTGCAAAGCCTCTATTGAACCAGAGGTCAGAGTCTGTATTTTGTAGCTCAGCATTACAGAGCAGAACTCTAGCTTACTAAAACTTTGATAACTGCTGCTGGACCGAACCTGACACTGGCTCTCTGTGTAACACTTGCATCAGCCAGGGAAATATGGACATTGATACAAGCCTAGTTTATCATCTTATAGTGTTCTTATGCCCGATACCTATCTTGTAATACTGATACTGGGTCTGGGTTTGTTTGCTTGGGGCATATCCAAACTCAGATTAATATTTCAAGAAGTATTAACGAATCGCTACTATCAACCATTTTAAACAGGCATAAATTGCATAACCGAGCCCTTGCATGACTAGACCTCTGTCTCTGCTATTTATCCCCTCCCAATATGGGCGATGCATGGTGGATAATTTATTTTAACAAATGACCATCTGCTTGGGCAGATTGGGTGAGGACACCAATGACATCCAGTACCAAGGTTGACGAGCAAAGCCTGCTGGGCTTTAGACAACTGCACCAGAGGGGAAGAAAGCTCAGGACAGATTTCTCATACAAGATCTTATAATACTCTGTGTGAATAGGATCAAAAGTCCCACTTCATTTTTTTGCCATATAAATATTAAGTGTACAAGAGTTTGAGTTAGAAAGTAAGCTGTTTTTTCAGTATTCATAACCCATTTTAGTTCTAAATATGGGCACATTTTAGGGGCATCAGGATGACTTAGTGGTTAGTGTAATGATCTATATAATAATTTATTTATTTTAATGTGTCTGTTATTCTTTTTAATTTAATCTTTTTTTAATTTCTTTTGTTCCCTTCTTTTCTTATTGTTATTCAATTGATTCAAATCTTTTGATCAAAATCAAAATATGTGCACAAAATTACAAATGTAATCAAACCTTTCACAACATCAAAATACATTAAAACTGGTATTTAGCCAGCATTATACTGTCAGTTCTTGAATCAATAGCTCAGTC
Source organism: Centroberyx affinis (assembly GCF_046629955.1). Lineage (NCBI taxonomy): Eukaryota > Metazoa > Chordata > Actinopteri > Beryciformes > Berycidae > Centroberyx > Centroberyx affinis. Next base: position 61,360 of record NW_027282052.1, on the reverse strand, counting down.
GAGTGGAAAAAAATTGCTGCATTCAAGTAGATCAAAACATAGACAAAGCCAACCAAAGTCAACCATGTTTCCAACAGATGGCAACAGACATGCTTAAAATAATGTTATACTGCAAAAAAAAATCAATCTTAACATCTAATTTAATCTAATACCGAGTCTTAAAATCTTATTTTTATTAAAACAAGTCAAAACTTCTTCCAGTGGTGTGAGACTGCTGTTCCCAATGCAAATCAACTTGTTTTTCAATCAAGTGACATTTTCTTGATACTAGTGGAGTGATCTGCATTGTTCTGCCTTGTTTCAAGATAATGACTCTTGTGTTGAGAAAATTCATTCATACAAGTGGAATTATCTCATTGGCAGAATCTCTCACTAAGAAATACAACATTTTAGGATTGAATGAGACTAAATTACATTTTTTTTTTTACAGTGTACCTCATCTGTGGTGAAGGCTTGGCATGTATTATTGATGAATGGTTAAATTGGTGTACAACTGTGAACCAAAGGGGTGTTTTGAAGGATTAGGTTTAAGTAAACTGCACCTTTGAAGCTTATGTCTCTGCCCTTGGCCTCCTGCAATAGATTGCGGGTAGAAAGAGACTTAAAATGCCACTGACGGGCAGCTATGTGTGTGTGTGTGTGTGTGTGTGTGTATGTGTACGTGCATGCCGCTCTAGACTGAAACCTGACCTTGTCTTTATGGTGAAGAACAGCAGCACAGGTGTGTAACATGATCGATGAGATCGCCTTACCTATACGCCCAAAGATTAGCCAGGCCTTTGGACAGCCAGATTTCTGTTGTAATGGCTGTTGAGACGAATGAACGAGTTTGGTTATTTGTCATGTCAAAGAGCCGGTGTTCAGAAAAAAACACTAAGGACTTAACCATGAGCCACAGGCTGAGTCACAAAAGGCGGGCAAAGGGTAACAGAAGCACAGCCAGATCAAAGTGTCAGACACATTGTCTTATAACAATGTGGTTTTTAGACCTTGTTGCTCACTCTTCTTATTTTCTTCTTTTTAGTTGCATAGAATTTTTTTTTGTGATTCTTCATTCATTACCCTGCTGTTTGCCACCCTCTTCCTTTGCTCACATTCGCAGGGCAGTTGCTTCCCGACAAGCAGGGATAGAAAGAGTAATAGAATCATACTCAAGTAGTACTTTCCTGAAATTTTAATTAAGTAAAAGTAAAATTACTGGTCTACTTAATCTATTGAAGTGATAGTCAAAAGTAGGTAATTTAAAATGAACTCAGAGCAAAAGTTACTAAGTTTTTTTTTTTTTTACAAAACAAAACATTGTTATATGATCTTTTCCATGCCATGCAAATAGAACGAGAACACAGAGACAATGTATGACTGGCCAGTTTCTGATGTAGTGCTTATGGAGAGCTGACAAAATTTGTATTCTGTAACAGATGTGATGTAAAATGTACAGTACTTTTGTCAAAACATACTTCAGCAAAAGTAACATTTCAAAAAATGCTCAAAAAATACAAAAAAACTACTCCAAAAAAACATAAAAAAGCTACTCAGTTCCAGTAAGGAGAGTAATTGAATTGAAGCATGGTCCTCCAGTTGAAGGACAGTCTCTCAAAACTCCACACCTAAGAAGTTTAGGGAACTTAAAAATTAGAATAAGAGGCTGCCACTACTTCTACAATGTCTCCTCTCTGTTTGATCTCCATAGAAAATGAATCTTTGTTGTATGATGTCATTACACGGTTATTTCTCCATGTATGCGGTATGATTACACATGCCCGACATCACAGCACCGTTGCAACCGATTACAAGGTAACGCGTTCGCGAATTCTTCCGATTCTTCCGATTCATCCCGAGCCGCGTGGCGTGCGGCGGTAATCGCTCCAGAATGAGCACATTACTACTATTCTGCTGCAAAGACAACCGGGGGGGGGGACATCTGCCATTCAGATGAGGGAGGAATGTAGGTCACTATTCCTCGTGTCTTTGCCGAGCGGGGCCATGATTAAAAGACCGCAACCTCTCCGACTGACGACGTAAGAACTCTCGGCCCGCGAAGTTACACAACATTCAACGTTTTTTTTTTTTTTCTTCCAGGATGCTATTCTGAAGGCTGCGTGATTTAATATCATTCGTCACTGAGAGACCTCGCCTGACACCCCCCCCCCCCACCCCCCCCCACCCTCCCAGTTGGAACAGCAGAGATTGGATTACCCAACTGTCAGTCAATCATATGAGTGTTGATGCAAGCCCACCATGGAACATCCCAAACAGATGGCTGGCCACTGCCACGAGTGTGCACCCCCACCCAGCCCTAACCCGGACCTAGTCTCTTGGTAAGAGACTGTAAGCTCCTTAGATTTTTTTTTTTTTTTTTTTTTTTTTCATGCCTATCACTAATTTGAGTCTCTTCATCAAAGCAATCAAAGCAATATTCCTATTTCTCTTTGGCACAAATAGGCGCCTCCTTTTTGCTCATACGTGAACAGCTCGCGTTTCTTTTAACTTCTAGTGTTTCGTGGTTATGCAACAGACGCAAAAAAAAAAAAAAAAAAAAAAAAAAAAAAAAAATGTGTGAAAATGGCTTAATGAGTGCACAAATCCCCGCTTGTGCTTAAGACAATAGCATGCCAGGGGGCTGAGCGATGGGTGTATTTTTGGGGCAGGGCGGCGACCCCCCGACACCCGGGCCGGCAGGCAGCGGAGGAGGAGGCTGAGCCAGAGCAGGTGTCTCTGCTGACATCTGCCTCAGTTCACTGGGGAAACACAAGCACCCTGCAGCTACAACACTGACAATGCCACTGAAGTGCCCCGGCTCCATATAAACAAGGTAGACTTTTTTTTTTTTTTCTCCACTTCTTCTTCTTCTTCTTCTTACTCGGCTTGGGAATTGCGGAAGCGAGGGGGCGTGCAAGGCTCCTTTCATTTGTTTTGTTGATTGTTCGTTTCTGTGGCTTTCATTCTAGGGGATTCTTTCAAGAGTGGGTCCTTTTTCCACTGATTTTGTCTCTTTTATGTCATGCAATTTTAATGTTCCCTATGGGGACAGTTGGGTTGTTGTTACAGCAAAATAATAACATGGCTTGGCATGGGGGGAAACCCCACATTTTAGATGCGGCGGTTGCATTTGTGTTTCCTATTTCATGATTTTTTTTTACTTGTCATTGGCCATTTTTTCTACTTCATCCACAACGCGGCGGCTTAATCCACGAGAAAAAAAAAACGCTCTCATCTCGAGAGTATTAAGAGGATTCGACCCAGATCTTTTGCAAACATTAAAGAAAAGGAAAAATCGTTGGATGTTCAATCTCATGCAATATTGATGCTGTCATGTTTACTCATCAACCCACTTTCCTTCTGAATCTCATCAAGCTGACAAGACAAACCCACAAGGCTGTTGATTCAGACGCTCTATCGATCCAAGTTTGCGTTCCATTGACCCAAGTGCATTTTTAAAGAGTCTGTAGTGTAATCAAAGGGGGGGGCTGTGTGCAACCCCCTCGCTTCTACCTGACCCGCGCTCATCAGATTACGCCTGCCTCCTTTTTTAGCTATAGTTTGCGTCCTGAGAGGCTCTGAGAGGCTTTCATGTCTTACTTTTGTGTTTTTGCTGTAATCGGACATCGATCAAACGCTGGATTTTGACCGGGACAACGATATGGCGGCATGCGGAGACGGTGACGGGAGGATGACGCGTTGAGATAGATTCATATTGAACCGAGGACGGAGGGGGGGGGGGGGGGTGGCAGCCGGCAGGAGTCCCTCATAGAAATTCTGAGCATGCACCGGGGTGATATTGAATCCCGGTCCAGACGTGTCCTGTAAATAAAAGAAACCATCGGTCTTATCGCTGTAATCTGACCTATTTAAAAAAAAAAAAAAAAAAAAAAAACAGCGAGAGAGAGAGAGAACAGAGGATCACGGTTTGTTACTTAAGTATTCGATGTCAAGTCTGTAACGGAGAAGAGCTGCCATCTGTTTAAAAAAAAAAAAAAAAAAAGAAAAAGAAGCAGCAGCTTTTCCGGTCTCTTCCACCATAGTTCTTTCAGATGTATTTTAAGGGCCTGGAGGGTTTAATGAGCACAGCGCGATGGAGATTTTAATGACTTATGGCCGAGATTGTTGGCACTTTCTCCCTCACATGGTGCGCTCTTTTGCACTTGGGTGGCAGGCACAATTTTATTCCGCTCACACGCTCGGTCTCTCCGACCAACAAAGTGTCGTTCCTTATCTCTCAGCAGCCAATAAGCGCCTCCGAAAAGCCAAATGTCAGGAGGTGAAATTGATCCTGGGTTATGGAGAGCTTTGTGTGTTCTGGCAGATTTCGCCGCGTCTCGGGTCTTGAGTTATGGACGTCTGGGGACGGGGCTCGGTCCCCCGGGCAAACCTTTGGAAGTATGTGGCCACCTCAGACGGTAGCCTAAAGGTTAGAGAAGCGGGGCTTGGTTGCCAGGGCAAATCCCTGAACCGGCTGGGAAAAAGTGAATTGGCAGTGTTCTGACAGCTTCCGTTTAGCAAGGCATGACATACGATGACATATAGAACGAATTAATGATCAATTTATTAATGAATGCTCAGTTTCTTTGAATGTGATCTCAGCTCTCTGGCTCCCTGGTTGATCAGCTGCCTTCATCTCTTCTATGGAGAATACAGTAACTGGCAAACATACAGTAGCTTATAACATATGACATGTATACATAGAAGTACTACTTATACAATAATGTGATTTGTTATAAAATGTATGTGTTGGCTTAAAATCATAACAACATTTAGCAATATATGTCAATACATGAAGAACCCAGAAGTAAGTTCTCCCATCATGGGATGTCATCTAAATCAGTGTTTCTCGACGTGGGGTCCGGGGACCACCAGGGGTCCTTGAGGGGGTTCCAGGGGGTCCCCAGGCAAATTGATGAATTGTTAAACTTCACCATTATTTCATTTACAAGAAGTGAACACAATTAGAGAATGTAGAAGAATGACTGTTTGGATCACAGTTTCTCTACCTACTATACAGATAGTCATGGAATTCTGGACAAAATCATATCTGACAATAAAAATATTCACATATTTGGGTCCGAGACACACAATCTCATCAAATGGGGGTCCGAGGCCCAAATGTGGACTAAATTAGGGGTCCTTGATATGAAAAAGAAAAAAGAACAGGATTTGGGTTTTTATTTGTGTGAAAAATCAAAGCTAAGATGTGAAGATTTATAGTTATGCAACTTATACTTCCTTTTATTAATCAGACACTGCACAATAAAGAACAGACAAGACTTCTAGAAAATTATTGTTACCACACTGTGACACACAAGTCTCTCACTCTGACTGATGGTTAAATAAAGGTTAGAAAATTGACTACTGGAGGCCCGTCTCAGGCAACCGGGCTTATTTGTGGAGACGGGGGTCCCTCCAGCTTGCAGTCAGTGCTGATCTGGCATCAGCCTGTCTGGGCATGGGATTAGAGGGTGAGTGCGGAGGTGAGGGCTCGCAGACAGATCAGAGCCACACGCAAACAAGCGCATTATCGACACAACTAATTTACCTAGTATCACCCAACACATGTCCGGGCATGGTTTGATCCGTCGCGTAATCCACTCCGTGTTGTGATTACAGAAAGCATATGAAATATACAAGTTATTGGTAGATGATACAAGTCATATGGTACAGTAAGCAGATGAGCTCTGTCTTTGGGGATTATATTATGCATCGATTGCCCTGATCTCCTTAACCAGGTTCATACTGCAAGGGAATTCATTCTAGCTCTTTCCCCATTTAATTCAATAGCAAACTGTTTCTCCATTGATCAGAATACTCGGTTATTTCATTTTTGAGTTAACTTATGTCAACTTCATTTTGCCTGGATGAGCTCTTATCCTGATTATGAGAAAATCCAAATAAGATAGCTGGGATATACCGTAATTGGATGGGATACTGGGCATGTATCCACCTTATCCCATTTAGTGCTGATTTTTGCAGTCTTTGTTAATTCCGTCTCTGTGGTAAAATCCAGAATATCCTGAATGCATCTTTATAATTCTGAATAATTCTTTATGGATGTAATGGAAATATGAAGATGCAAGGGTTTACATGCTTGTAAAAGCGAATATAGATTGTTTTGTTAAATTTTCTTAATAGGGTCTACTTTTTTACAGTGTACAATGAGCTTTTGGATGACGGTACACTGTTTGATGTCCCATATTCTTCTTCTTCCTCCTCTAGATAGACTCTCAGCTTTAAAGGTATTTTCAGCGATTCCCTATGTTGACAAGCTGTCCGTCTTTCCATTTCAGGGTGCCACTGTGTAGGCGGTGTGGTATCCGTTTCACAAAATGCACGGCAGCGAATTTCTAAAATTGCTCAGAAGGACGTGTAACCCCAGAGGCTGGTCGCTTTGACCCTTGACCCCCGCGGGATTAGTTACCTCACTCCCTGGTCTGTTCATAGTCAAAGTAAATACTCTCATTTCCTTTGGGAACACATGGTGGTGAGGACCTTGACCCCCCCGCGTAAGCCCCCCCACCCACCCACCCTCCACACACACACACACACGCACACGCACACACAGCAACCACTTCGTTTTAGCTCGTCATCGCTGAAGAATCCGCAGTCCGAAGTTTGTGAGTGAAATTGTTTTCCAAGTCTTTGAGCATGAATGGATGAAAGGGAAAGGTTAAATGGGGGATGAAAAATGCTGTTAGGGAAGTGTGTTCGAGGATGAAGGGGAAGGCACACACACACACACATGCAAACACACACAAACACACACAACCGCGCACACGCCCCCTCCAGCGAGCAGATAGGCAGGAGATTTAGCTCCCTTTTGAATACGTAATGAGTTTAACGCGCGTGATGAGCCGGTGGTTAAATTCCCGTGATCCACGCGCGGCACATTCAGGGGCTTATCTGCCGCCAAAGATAACGGGGGACAGAACAAAGACCCGGGACGAGGGGGCTGCCGCAGGGGGGGGAGAGGAACCCCCCCCCCCTCGCCCCGCTCAACAGGGGGAAAGCCCCTCGCAGCTATTTGATTGGAGAATTACCCCCACGTTACCTTGGCATGCCCGCGGGCCACGCTCCGCTGTTGGGGGTAGTGGGGGGTGGGGGGGGTGAGTTGGCTGGATGCGTTCTTTTAGTATCACGAGTCTTTCCGGAGCGCAGGAGGCGACTTTCGGAAAAAGCTGCGGTTTCCTTCCAGACGTTCACACCGCGGTTTCTGCTTTGATCACAGTCAGGCGTCTGGCAAATTGGATAGCCTAGTAGCTCAGCTAGTAGCGTTATGGTGTGCGATGTATATGAGGCTGACATGAGGTAATACGTAGATATTTACTTTAATGGGGTGTTTAATAGTGTAATTAGGGGTTAAAGTGTTTTGGCAATCTCAGACCAAAGGGTGAGCGATTCTCATAAGCGTGTAGAAATTACACCATGTGGGCCTGCATAATACAAGGAACACCAGAAAGCTGAGAGTAAATACATGCAATTTGACCCAGGTCTATTAAGTCAAATAAAATTGCATCAGTTCAGTACATAAAAATTCAGTTGCAGTGGAACAAGAGTGCTGATGTAAATGGATCAGAATCAGAATCACTTTGCCATACACAATCAGTGTGTTAGAATGTGTGTTGGTGACACTGGTGCAGGGACATATCATACAACTCACATACTGTAGTGACATAAGTACATACAGGTACACATGGTACAGGAACATCTGACATTCAATTAATACACACAGTGTTTCAGTTATTGATTACTTATAAGATGGAATTAGAATCCTTATTACACTCCATGAAAATGTAAAAAAAAAACTACCCAAAAAAAAAAAAATTGTAAACATATATGGAACAATTAGCCTGGTATCCAGCCCCTACGAATCACAGTTTTCCGCACTCTTTGAATTTGCATGGCGATTCATAAGGAATGAATCTTATGAACCTTATGAATCGCCATGCAAATTCAAAGAGTGCTGAAAACTGTGATTCATAGGGGCTGGATACCAGGCTATGGAACAATATCAGTTATAGCTGTTTTCTAAAGGGATAAAAAGATTTGTAACCATTGTTAGTTAGATTGTAAAATCTTAGCCAATATACTCCATTTTGTACATGTGCATGGCAAACACTAATTTAAAACATAACATGAGCAGTAGATGGTTGGTTGGATATAGACCTGTTGGCCCTGAACACATAATATTACTGATACTGGCCCATCTTCAGCTGTACAGCGATTCCATCGGTGTAAATATTTCATATTGAAATTCTGTGTCTAGCAGGAAAAAAATATGTATTCCATCCAGTTTTCAGCGGAAATGTGAATGAAACATTGACTACACGAAGCATACAGCACATTAATGAGCATCCATTCACTGTATTGGCCGTGTACTTCTTACCAGAGTCATTCTGAAAGTTTAATGGCTCTGAGGAGGCTTCCATTTTCACCCGTTGCCTCTCTTTTTCACCTCAAGCCAATGCGGTGTAAGACGGGTCACTGGCAGTCCCTCCGTTTAACGTGAGAGAAACCTTATTACTGGCAATTTAGCACTTTTTACAATGCCGCCAGCACTCCAAAGTCAGATGTCCAAAGTCAAGATGGCTGTTTCTTTTTGAAGAGGTACATTCCTATCATGAATATTTCAAATGCAAAACGGGGAGCTTCTTGATTGACAAGTCAATGACCGCAGGGACTGATGTTTTGGCTCTCTGCCTACCGTTTCCAAAATCAGACTCTCCGCTCTCTGCCAGCCGCCGGGTATTTTCTGTAAAATGATCCTGATGGAAGCGACTTGAACTAGGCGGTGTGTCAACAGAACGGTAACCTTGAAAAGACAGGGAAAAGTAGGGAGCATCAGACGCCTGAATAGAGCGTATCAGTTGAAAGTTTTACACAATGGCGGAGCTGTCAGGAGGTATTATTCCCCTTACTCATATTGGGCCAATTACATGATCCAGTAGACAAACTGTGGGGGAGACTAAAAGCTTGGATCAGGATGGACTGCATCAGGTAAAATGGACAAGTGCCAAATCAGTCATGTTTCTTTATCCTGCGTGCGACGCTTGTTTGTTCTAGCAATGAAATTAGCGCTGTTCCACTTCCCCCCCCCCCTCTCTTCGTTTTCCATGGCATCTTTTAACAAGATCTCCAGCGGTGGGTGAGGGGGAGTTTAAACATTCAGTCGACAGCCTTCTGTTGCCTCCAGTCTCCTGCTGGACTTGAATAACACAGTGACCTAGTTAGGAGGAAACCGATGAGGAGCCATCTCCCCCACCTTCTCATCAGCGGCCTGAGACTAATGGATGAAATAATTTCCTCTTTTTACGAGACGCTCTAAACAAGAGTCTTTCCCCGAGCGGCTGAATGAGAGGAGAAAACAGGGGGGGGGGGGGGATAGTGAAAGAGCGGACCCCAGCCTCGGCGCGGGGCTTGTGTGACACATAACGGCTATCGAAATCGCGCCGAATGCAAACGAACCCGGCTCGCTGGCAGCTTGGCGCTGGGAGCTGGCAGAACCCTCCGCTCATCTGGCCCCCGGCTTTCTCTGGACCGAGCTAAAGACCTGCCGAGAAGGGGGGGGGGGGCTTCAACTCGCTACAGTCAAGAGCTGCTGGCAGCCAATTAATGGGAGCAATGAGGGAAAAGAAGAGGGGAGGAAAAAGCACCTTGCACAGCGCTTTTCTCAGGCTCCCGTTTCCATGGGCACAAGCTCTCTCCAGGGGGGCTGATGGAACAGGTACGCTCCGGCCCGACCTCCTCTGAGCTCAATTACACCTTTGTGGGGCTTTTTCCCCCCCTCTATCAGCCGCTAACTTCGTGACCCGAAGACCCGAAGACTCGCCGAACGTGTGATTTCTCCTCTCTCCTCTCTCGTCAGTTATGTGAAGCCGGAGTCTGTTCGAGAACTCTGTGGTTTTGGGGTTTTTTTTCATCCTCTCCTCTCCCTCAGAGAGGGCGGCACTCTGCCACCGGATCATCTGCCAGCAGAGCTGCCCCGGTGCCAGCTCCTTTTCATTCAGACAGAACAAACGCCTGCATTATTCAGGCTGCCATCTCTCTAGAACGGCTCGCCTATCGCTCTGCCAGGCTGCCGGGCTACACACTTCCAAACAACTATGTTTACTGTTGGTGTTAGGAGATATATCTTTTCAGGAGAGTCCATTTCAGGCGCTACTTTACTGCGCAACTTCATCCGATGGCATGTGCCAGAATAACATGCCAGAGGATCAATTGCAGAGCTTCTAAATCATGTCCGCGCGGCAGCTTAGGGTGTTTTATGCCGATTTATGAGGCTGTGATGAACATTGCTGATAACCGAGTGCTGTGAGGTGTTGAAGCGGTGCCGCGCTCTACTACCAACAAGCCAACCACCAACAAACCACCAGCCAAGGCTCGGTCCAGTAGATCTAAGCCTGTCCACACTCCACGCATCCCAGGACGAATGTGTTTACATAGCATACTTGGCCACACAGTGCACTCTCGCTAAGTGGCTGTTAAAGCTCTGCCCTTCTCCTCCCCTCTCCCTGGTTAATGGCCAAGTGATGATGTGGGGAAGGTCAGACGGTAGGCTGCCATGCCAATGGCCCAGCATGTCCATGCAACCTGCCTGCCTGCTGCTTAATGTCATTACATCCACTGTTGAATCCCCATCACCGCTAATGTTGGGGGAAGTGCCGCACTCCAAGATGTAATCAGAGTGCCTGGTCTGCTCTGAAGGCCAAATAGGATTTTGCCTTGGTTCTGCTGTACTAACAAAGCAGTCAAGACGGCTCCTAGCTGCTCCCCTCTGGCAGACTCCATTGATGAGGTCATTATCCTCAAAGGCTGCTTTTAATTGTCGCTACAGGTCAGGTCATATAATAGGATTTAGTCTACAAGGTACCAGATTCAGACATAGTTTCAGTGTCTGCGAATCCAGCATTGACAAAGCACTTGGAAAACTTGTGCACTTTTTTGGAAAACTTGTACTTGTACTAAATATAACAATGCGCAAATGTATGACTATTCTATTATCCAAACTTCGTGAACTGACCTCAAGCCTGGGTTTCATAATGCAATTGAAGCAGCCTCACCAGACTACATGCAGATGGGTCTGTTTTTCATCTCCTCAGACTGTGCAATTTTAGTCATCAAACCAATTCTAACTTGGCCATGTGGAGAGACGCTCTCAGGTTGCCCCGTCATTCCGTGGCACAAAGGAGGGCGACCGCAAGTTTATATTCTTGTGATTGTCTGATGGGATCCCCTCATTTAAAATGTTTCATACGATTGTTGCAGGGGCAGCAATAAATCTGTGGGATCTATGGGACTCCGCATACTTGCAGCGAGACGTCAGGTCATTGTCGTAATTGTAATTGACTGCACCGGCCACAGAGGGCTCTTTAAAGCTCTTCCAAACCCAGAGTGTTTATAGAGGGATTTGGCAGCAAGTGTCATTTAATGATTTGCCTTAAGGAACTGTTACTGGTAATTTCCCCGTAATATGTCTCCCGTGGGTGTCGGAGTATCACTTTCAAAGACAGTTATAGTGGCTGTGCTGGTAATTTAGGGGTACAATATAACCACTCTTTCATCATGGACATTGAAGACGATGAACAGTTGGGAAATACTTATGTGTGAAAAGAATAAAGAGGTTGTCTTGCTCTCTGGTAAAGATGTGATCTTTTTGTTTTAGATCTGTTGACGTGGCATAAATAATTCCCTCTTCTCAACGGTTTCAAGCATGGACCTCTGAGGCTATGTTCACACTGCAACTAAAAGTGTCCCAGTTCAGATTTTTTTTCCTTCACATGTGACCCAGATCTGATGTTTTCCAACCAGTGTGAAGAGTAAAAAGCTGCAAGGGGTTCCATGTTTTGTTCAATTCCCATCTGGACCACATGGATATGTGGTACAAAATTGGATCCTGAGGCATGCAACCTACATGCAACTTGTGTTTGAATGTTCAAATTGGAATTTCTCAACACTGTCATGATTGGATGTGGGTTACATCCTAGAATAGGTATGAACAGTCATCCAGAAAAATCAGATATGAGCATCAATTCGGAATTGAGCGTGAAAGCCTGCAGTGTGAACGTAGCCATAACTGAGGTACTTCACAAACAGAGAGGCTGCAAGATGCATGCAAATCTTGTTTTATAAAAACACAACCATTTGTGAAGCCTTGTTTCACATCAGAAATGTACGCAGGGTCTTAGAAATAGCAACCATACGCATATGTTTAAGGAGATCATGGGAGGCCTAGCTGATACTTCTGCCAGGACACATATTGAATGTTTGGCCAAGAGCTGAGAGATGGATCTTTGGTTTTCATACAGTGGATTATGTTCTGGGAGGAGGATTATATAGGCCTAGTAGGTTGATATTTAATTCCTCATATGCATTCCATGTGCTAATAAATATACTACAGTAGATTTACACACTTGTTCTTTCCCTCTATACCCTCTGATATCGTGATAGTATAGTTTAGTTTTTAGCTTATCTTAGTGTTGTATGTGTAGGTCGGCCATGCTGAACACTCATACACACACCATGCACACCCACAAAATTGTAGGTCTGCCAGACACAGAGCTTTATTCAAGCTGTTTATTTGATTTCAGTTGGATAAATGGTCCAGGCAGCGCTGATACAATAATAGCTTTAGGGATCCAATAGCTTTATGTGTCCACAGATGCTCACACTACAGACAGGCAGTATATTACAGCCATACGTCAGTCCAGAGGGATTTCCTCTTGTATAAATGTGTCTGAGAGTCAGGATAGAGGTGGCAGGGGCCGGCGCTTCATCACGTCTCTCTCCTCCTCAATATGATGAAGGAAAAGATGAGTAGGCCGAGGCATAAGAAGGGAGGGAGGGAGGGAGGGAGCGAGCCGCGTAGGATGATATTTCAGCTTCTGTGCCATAGCTCAGATCGCTAACTCTTATAAATGCTTTCACAATGTGGGGGATTGTTTGAGGTCGGGGGGTTCGGGAGGAGGGGGTTGTGAATAGATGATCCGGTCGGCGGGGTTATCTGACACACAGCATAGAGAGGAAGGAGACGTTAGGCGATCCATCTGGGCTCGGGATGACATGTCATCACAGAGGATGGGTCCCCGGAAGAGGGCCCGTCGCCTCGCCGGTGAAGAGCCCCTCAATCAGGCCATGCCTCGGTGCTCACGGGCCGGAGCACTTTGATTGGAGATCCCGCTTCCATCCGGCTGCCATGGAGACGCGCGTTCGGAGGGATCTAGCAGGGATTGATTGCAGTCAAAGGAAGCTAGAACGTCCTAAGATTTCCATGCGATCGTAATACGAGAATGTGCCGAGAGGATTCAAATCAGAGGATGGGAACTTTGGTTAGGTCATCTTTCCATCCTCCCTTAAAGCTAGGGACACACTACACAACTTTTGGGGCAATTATAGCCTCAATTTTGCCAGCATGACTGATTTTCAAGACCGGACCGAGTCTGCGATAGTTTGTGGTTCAAGACTCTGCTCTGTTGCCTCCTAAACCAGTGGAGACCATTACATTTATTTCAAACATGTTTGATTTTTACTATCTTGACGTTCTACAGTCAAGACTAAAATCTGAGAATTGAGCACGAGAGAAGGAAAGAAAATATACAAGTGGAAAGAAAAATGCTCCATGGGTTGCATGGGGTCAGAAGTCAGGTAATCCTCAAATCCAACTACCTCAAATCCAACACCCTCCAAATGTCTGATGCCAGTCGTTAAGTATGTAATGTCCAATCTTTTCACAGACTGTTCCTCGTCTTTAGAGAGTGTGTGTGTTTGTGTTCGACACCGACGCACTGTATACGCGTAGATGTCCGTTCCTCTTTTTCCCACCTAGACATTCGGACACTGAGCTCTTTGTATCGCACCGCGCCGGGGCACCAGCGCAGTTGCATAAGTATAGGAGGGGAAATCACAGCAAGAAAAACCACCAGTCCCAATCCTTTCAGTCCCGGGACTCTCCCAGCATGCCAATGTATAGGCCTTTTTCTGCTGGACTCCATAGACCGCTCCAGTCAGCCATGCAATGAGATTACAGAGCGGCGGCGCTTGTCAGTCACGCAACGGGAACCGCACTGATACCCAAACCCTCCTGGGCTCTCAGGATGAAAAGGCAAAAGATAGACCCTACTTTCTTATTGAAATTCACTTCTGTTTTTTCCACATTTGAATGAGATCTGCAAAAGCCTTATTATGAAAGAGCGGCCCGGAATGCGCACAAGAAGGGATGAATATAAAGGTGCGATTTAAGCGGAGGGTTGGTCATTTAAGGGCAACGGTTTGGAAAGCCAAGATCGACAGCGCGGTGTCATCTTTAATGTGTTAAATTTGTGGGGGGGAAAGTTATGTTTTGCCTCTGCGGGGCTCGCAGAAGTTCGCCGAAGTTTGCTCTTTCAACTGTTGCTGCGGCGCGGTGGGGTGAGATCACGCCGCGAGGCTCCAAAGCCCATCGCAGGCAGAGTTTGCCAAACAAAACTCCTGCAAATGTTCAGACTCGAGAAACCCCTGCTGGTTTCAAGCTATACCCAGTTTGGCTGTAAATCTTCTGGTGTTCAAGCCCGGTCCACGATCTCTGCTCTAGTCACGGTGATTGACAGATTAATGCGGAGCTTTTTGGAAGCGAAGTCAAGCCGAAGCCAAATTTATTCAGAATGTGCTTTTAACAAACAGGTTCATCCCAAAGTGCTTTACAGAGAGCAGAGGGGCACAAACACAGATTAAAAGCGAAGAATAGACCAAACGCATCACAAACTCACAAGATTTAAGACGATACTGTGTGTTTGTGTGCCCAGAAACTCTACTCTCCTACATAGTAACTGATCAATGCGGACCTTCTGGACAGAGAGAGCGAGAAGAGTCAGGAGAGTCAGGAGAAGTTACGTGCGCAGCCGGGCTTTAGCCCTGCACAAACAAGCGGGCTGCTGAAAGCTGAGATGAGCCGTGGGCTGCCCTCAGTGTTTCACATTCACATCAGCGACTCCGTCTCTCTCATAAATCCCTCATACAAGCGCTGAACTCGAGCTCCTCCATCCCCACCAGGCTTTGGCCAAAAACTCTGGGATCTTTGTTTTAGTGCCTCTCCGGGAAGTAGCCCTCCCTGTCTTGCCGGGCCAGAGTAATACAGTATAATTTACTGTTGAGGGATGCGGCGCAGGCCAAGGATCCTGATGTATATCCAGTTTTGTGCTGGGCTGGTAAAAATGGTCCAGGGTCAGAGCGGGAAAGAATGGAGGTCACCGTCTGGCAGCCCGCGACGATGCTTTATCGTACGCGCGGGGGGCTCAAAGGCTTCTGCTTGTAACTCACACAAAGCCACTCCGACTGCTTTGTCTTGGTACAAATGAGCACCCGAGCGGTGCTTCCTCAATGCGTGTGTGTGTGTGTGCTGTGCACGTGTTTTATGGAACACGCCTTGCACAGCGGCCTCATGGAGGAAGGCGCACCATCGATCCGTTTGAGGCCGTATGTTTTCTATCGCAGTTTCATAGTCGGACATGTGCTTTAGTTGGATAGGAATTCGTCTGAGGCAGCTTGGTGCATATTTGATGAGTGAAGCAGAGGGATTTGCATGATACTTTTATCTTAAGTTGACCCTCTTGTGCTCTAGTAGCAGATTCATGATGATTCATGAGTACGTATTCTAGTTATAGATCAGAAACAGAACAAGAAAATTTGTCTTTCTGACATTGGTACAGAGACATACAGTATGGACAACTTTCAACATACAACATATGACAATAGGAACATGTACAGTATCTCCCCATGTTTCTGTTGCAGCATACCTCTGTAAGGTGTATATCAGAGGCAGCAGAGCCAGCCTGACCTATTTCAGCCAGGATGGTCGATATCTTGAAGAGATGACATCCCTCTCTATAAAACCCAGACAAGAAACGCATTTCAGATGGTTGTGTTGTTGGTTTATGACTATCCGCGCTCCGACGGCCCCTCGCATTCGTCAGAATGAGCTGTTGGTGTTGGGGTGGTTATATATTTGCGAGAAAGCAGGCTTCACCTGCAGTAAATCGTCAGCTCCTTCAGACAAGGTTGCGACCCGCTGCTAGCTGCTGGGATCCTAAGGGACGTCTCAGGTTTTACTGGGTTGCCAGGGCGTGTGTGTGTGTGTGTGTTTATTGCCTCGTGCTGTAATTCACCGCCTGGGATGCTTTGAAGAGCCCAGGCCAGACGGACGAGGCGGTCCGATATGTGTTGCTTGGACAGGACAGGTCACTAATGCAGAGGAAAGTACAAATTTGAGGTTTAGATTTGGTTCTAAATATACATGATTTAGATTGGACTCTGTGATCCGGCGGCTCTGCGGGTGGAGCATGGCACTAACACTGCCAGGGTTCAGGGTTCAGTTCCCACTGGAGCCACTGATGCTGAAGATATATGCACTCATGCTACTAGAAGTAAAAATTATCCACCAAATAGCACATGTTAAATGTATTTAGATGTCATGCAGATTGTCTGGCAGTGGATAACGTGTGCAATCTAGAACTTGTAACTGCAAAGTCAGATGTGATTGTTAAGTCAAAAGAAATGACTTTTTCACCTTGTTATCTAATTCCCCATGTTGTAATATACACCTAGTTAACAATAAATGACAAAAATGTAATTGTTTTCATTTTCTTGTGTTTTTATATCAAAATCCTATTACTTTAACTTGGAAACCACTGCATCTTTTCAAGAATATTTTTGAACAATCATTTGAACAAACTGATATCCCATTTGTTTACGCTTTTGAATGACCCGCAACCACCCCCCCACCACCACACCCCACCACACCCCACCACATTATATCCCGCCCCCAGTATCCTGTTTCAACAGGAAATACATCACATTGAGTAAGCAAGATACCGTCAGAATGCCATTTCATTATAATTTTAAGGATTTCTGCAATTTTCTGTGGATCTGTATGGTTTGGGGGTTCATTTCCCATTTGGGGCGTCTGCATAACCCTACTAGTGTATTTTGTCCATTGCATTTCCCACCTCTCAGTAGCTGTCTCCATCCAGCTATGAAGCAAATTTTAAGTGAACTTCTAAAATGTCGCAAAAACATAAAATGCGAAGTGCGATTCCATCAGCTGGGTTGAAGAGAATAAATTGGCTTCCTGAACATCAGAATAAAACACATCTCCCAGAAAAATAGAGTATTTCAAGAATTGATTACTACTTGGCCGGTTGTTATTCTTTATTACACGGCTTTGCTGGATGCTGAATTCTGATTGGCCAATGATGTCTATTATTATTTCTGAATAACAGATTGCTGATTCACATCTACTCATATCGCTCTGCAGCCAAGACGTCTGGTCCATTTTATTATTTATTTCTAAAAAAAAAACAGAACAAAAAAAAAAAAGAAATGCACCTGCTGTTTACAGGCAGCTTTTCTAATTGGATACATCTTAATTCACTTAAAAATACTCCGATGGAGACCCAGCTCACATCCTGCATGTCGTCATGAGAAAACCAGTCTCTTATACACTCACTCTGTGTTTGCTCTGACAGCTAACACGTCCTGCATGGGAGTCTAGGAGTAGAGTTGAAGTATTCATAAAGGTAGCTCTCTCTCTTTTTTTTTTTCTTCCACTTAGATGCAATCAGCCTTGCAGGGCTGCTGGGGAATGAGTTTTTTTGGCCCCGCTCAATTTCTGGAATGGCTTGAGTTGATCCATTTGAATAAGTGCTGGAAGTAAAGGAGCCATACTTCCTCTGGTGCTCTTAGTGGAAATTACCCAGCAGGCTCTCTGCTCTCACACTGAAGCTTCCTCTGTAATTATGGGCTGCTTGTACTGCTGGTGCTGAGGCTATAGCTTTCCCTCTCGGCAGACCGGGGCTTGTGTAAGCAATATAGATGTGCACACACACACACACATGCATGCAGATACATGCACACACACACACACACACATATACACAGAGTGGATGCATGTGATGTACAAACATACATAAACCATATAGAAACCATACACACACACACAAACATAGACACATACGCACGCATGCATGTGTACAATCACACACACATATATTATGCACAAATCATACACACACAGATGCAGAAAGACACAGATCATCCACAAACCCACACACACACACACACCATGCACACACAAAGCACACACACATTATTCACAAACCATACACACATACAGTTAATGCAGACACATATCATCCACAAACCCACACACAGACATACACACATATACATACATACAATCGTACACACAAAACCCTAACCATGCATACCCACACATAAACAAACCATACAGACACACACATGCACATACACATGCGTGAGTACAGTCACAAACACACAATGATTTGAGGAATTTGAAGAACCCGTGGACACACACATACACACACTACACACTACACACCGATTTGACAAAGCTATGTTGAGCTTTAATGTTTAGGGCGAACATGTCTGAGACTGACTGATCAGTGCTCAGTGTGTTCAGACAGCAGCAGCACATGTAGAACATCCACATGGAAGCCGTCACATTCCCCCCCCCGCTACCTACCGCTCCAGCCGAACTTCCGATGAGCGTGTGATTATTATCCTGAACGTGTAGCGCGGAAAAAACCCTCAGCTATTCTCTCTGTTCCCCCCCCGGCAGCACGCACAGTGTTTCAGAGCTCCGACGCCGGTGGCATACAGATGTGCGGTATAGCTCGCTGCATTCCAGGTCAAGCAAGGGTGAGCTGTGACTGGAATGAAACAAACAAAAACAAGAGAACATTTTTTTTTGTTTTGGCAGGTGCATTCACACGGATGCGGCGGAGAATATATCCACCGGAACTCGGTGCGTTTGCAGGAAAAGTGATCTTTATTACCTAGATTCATAGTATGTATCAGTGGTTCTCAACCTGGGGTCCGGGGACCACCAGAGGTCCTTCAGGGGGTTCCCGAGGGTCCCCAGCAAATTGATGAAGTTTACAAGACGTGAACACAATTAGAGAATGTAGAAGAATGACTGTTTTGATCATAGTTTCACTGTTATCTCTCTACTGAAAATACAGATAGTCATGGAATTCTGGACACAATCATATCTGACAATAAAAATATTCTCAGATTTGGTCCCGAGAGACAAAATGTCATCAAATGGGGGTCCGTGGCCCTAATGTGGACTAAATTAGGGGTGCTTGATATGAAAAAAAGGGTTGAGAATCACTGGAAGAATCAACATGATGTAAACTATATGAAGATACGGTATTTTAAGGGGGAAAAAAACACAAATGAATACTTTTCTGAAAGTATGATTTTTATTTATATTGGTGGTTGTTTGCTTTATGATGATCACTGACTGGTCGTCACATTTTATCCAACATTTTATTTACCACCACATCACATCAGTTAGTTAGTTAGTTATTTAGTTGGCCCGGTTGATCTTTTCTACTATTACAGAAGTTTACTTTTAATACTCAATACAATCTGATGATTCAAAATGTTCTGGTATATGATTCCCAGTAAGACACATGATAGATGCACTGTTTACTCCCAGTATTGATTCACAATTGATGGAGCATTTCTCTATTACTGCTCTTAGCCAATGGCCAGCTCTACATGCTGTGGTGCTTTGGAGTCCTAAAATGGGTGAAGCTGTGGGCTGAACCGTCAGTTGGGATTGAATGATATTATACTGTGGTTTATGGGTTGAAAAAGTCACTCCCAATCCCAGCTGGAGAAATTGGCTCCTCTCTTTTTCCAGTATTTTTTGTCCTGTGAATGTTGGCAACAGGCCATAGAGTTTGTTTTTGTGTTGGCAACAGTGAGACTCATAACTATGGATGCAGGTAACTTGTTTAGATTGACTATTGGTAAGTCATTTTAAATGATATGCAGTCAAGTCTGGCAGTTTTGTGGAAGAGACCTGTCCAATTTCCATGAAATATGATACAACAAAAACATACTGTTTTGAACTAGCAGGAACTACTTTGCCTGTTTCCATAGTAAGTGAAGGGGCGATGAGAGACTGTGTGCAGCTAAAAATAACTGTGCAGTGGATGAATACGTGGTTGCTCACCTGAAATAGTTCCAAAAATAAACCAATATTGAGTAATGACATTTAATTTTTAAAACTTAAAGCCATATAATCAAACACACTAACAACTTTTTTGTCATCTTACTTTGGATCAGTGGTTCTAAATCCTGCTCCTCAGGACTCAGAGCCCTGCTGGTTTTCATTCTAGCCATCTAATCTGGGATTTATTTACACCTGGGTCACCAGGTGAATGCAATTAACTGTAATTAACTGTAACTAGCTGGTAGGATAGAAAACCAGCAGTATTCTGGTATCACTGCCTTGGATAATGAATGGACAGGACATAGTGTATGCTAAAGTGTTAGCGTGGAGCCTACTATCACAATATAGTGTATGCTAAAGTGTTAGCGTGGAGCCTACTATCACTCAACATAGTTTATGCTAAAGTGTTAGCATGGAGCCTCCTATCACTCAACGTAGTGTATGCTAAAGTGTTAGCATGGAGACTATCACTCATAGTGTACGTTAAAGCAGTGATTCTCAGTCTTTTTCACATCAAGGACCCCTAATTTAGTCCACATTAGGGCTACGGACCCCCATTTGATGAGATTTTTTCTAGCGGACCCAAATCTGAGAATATTTTTATTGTTAGATATGATTTTGTCCAGAATTTCATGACTATCTGTATTGCAGGTAGAGAGATAACAGAGAATATATGACCAAAATAGTCATTCTTCTACATTCTTCATTCATGTGTTAACTTATTGTAAATGAAATAATGTTGAAGTTTAACAATTCATCAGTTTGCTGGGGACCCCCTGGAACCCCCTTATGGACCCCTGGTGGTCCCCGGACCTCACGTTGAGAACCACCGCGCTAAAGTGTTAGCATGGAGCCTCCTATCACTCAACATAGTGTATGCTAAAGCGCTAGCATGGAGCCTACTATCACTCAATATAGTGTAGGGTGTTAGCATGCTGCAGCCAACGATCTAGTAAGGACACATGGATGATATTGATGTCATAGTTGTCCAATGAGCCATTTTCCCATAAACATGGTGTGTTTCTGTAGCCATGAAACCTTTCCATTACAGCATGACTTCTATTGTTAAGTGAAAGCCTATAGTCTTCATCTTCCCTATATGGTTTCAGTCTGTGTCTCTACTCATAATTAGAATCCATTAGAATTTTAACAGGCCTGCCATCATTAAAAGGAAAGCTCTGGGGTAAATTTGGATGTAATTCATGTTTCCGCGACATTTGCAAGCCTCCATAAATGAGCACAGCGGGGCTCCCACTATATTTTCTCTTTGTTGCACAGGGCTGACAGGTTGTGAGAATAAATAGAGCAGACTCCGCACCTCAGGAGACTCCGAGGGCCCTCTGGAGTCTCCAAAGCTAGTTTATCATTAATAAACACTTAGGAGTCCCCATTTCCCTCCACCCTTCCCTCCTTCCCTCCGTCTCTCCACAGGCAAAGATGAATCATTAAGGGTGTTTTTTACAGACAAGTGTGCCCACAAGCTGAGAGAGGGGGAAAAAAAAGAGTGTTATACACCTCCATCCAGAGAGAACTCAATTTTGTCAAGTTGCTGAACTTTAAAGAGACCACCCATTCTGACCTGCAGAAATATCACATCTTACCGAGTTATTTCGTCCGGTATTGAGTCACAAAAAATCTTAAATGAAAAAACACTGCCAATGGGGTGAGATCATTTCACTTGTTTCCAATGCAAGCCAACTTGTTTCAAGATTTTTGATGTGTTGCTTTGATGTTGTTGATTTTTTTTTTCACTTGCATCAAGGAAAACAAGATTTTAAAACAAAATGTCTTGAATTTTTTCTATGTGTGAACCGCTTTAGCATAAGTAACCATTTCAACCTGCAACACTGTCCATTTATGGGAGCCTTTATCCCAGAAAAGCAAACCAAGGCGCCGCTCAATTGCATAAAAATAGCAGTTTATACAATCGCCATCTGTGTCACTGGTCCTTTTCTCATTTTGTGCAGCCGTGTCTCCAGTGACAGAGCGAGCCTGGATCAGGGAAATCAATTGGCGAGTAATAAGTGTGTGTGTGGGCTAACACCTGAGGGTCTGGAGTGTCCGGGTCCGGGGGGAGCAGTGACGCCGCCGCACAGTTGGACCAGTTGAGCTGAACTGGTTTTGGAGGAAAGGAGCTGATTCAGTATTTACATTCTACATTTTGAGCATGTAGGGCTTCAGCTTGCTCAAGGACACTTTGGACACATTTTGGGACATTTGGGTCTCTTGAGTCACTCTGTTCCCACATATGCCACAATATCTATGTGGAAATCGTGTTGACACAGCATCACATGTGGGAACTGTTTTGGGTTTTTTTTTATAGTATAAATTGCAGGTTACTGGGAGATTCAGTAAGAAATGTTGTGCACTTTCTAGTGTTATGCTTTAGCTTCCAGCACCTTCATTTTTTGGTGTGCGGTTGATTCTGTATCATTGTTCTTAAAATGAAAAAAAAAAAAATCTGCGAATGGGGTGCGATAATTCTTGCTTCCAAAGCACTTGCTTCACTAGTCTTCTAGAAACAAGTGTCAGCATGTTGAACCAAGGCAGAATAAGGCAGATCACTCCCCTAGTATCACTATCATGTGACTAGAATCAAGACTCTCAACACTAGATCAGTGATTCTCAACCTTTTTCATATCAAGGACCCTAATTTAGTCCACATTAGAGCCACAGTAGGACCCCCATTTGATGAGATTTCGTCTCTCAGACCCGAATCTGAGAATATTTTTATTGTTAGATATGATTTTGTCCAGAATTCCATGACTGTCTGTATTGTAGGTAGAGAGATAACAGAGAAACTATGATCAAAATAGTCATTCTTCTACATTCTCTAATTGTGTTAACTTCTTGTAAATGAAGTAAGGGTGAAGTTTAACACTTTATCAATTTGCTGGGGACCCTCCTGAAACCCCCTCAAGGACCCTTGGTGGTCCCCGGACCCCACGTTGAGAACCGCCGCACCTAGACTAAGTGACTTCTTAACACCGAGATGTTTTGAGTGTAAACAAGACGTTTTCTCTCTATCGAAGACTAGACTAAGCGCGCAACCCACATGGCATAAGGATGAAAGAGCAGCGGAGGCTAATTACCACCCACCATCATTAGAAAACACATCGCTCTGGCACTTTTTCATGCGACATAAAGACATAATGGAGTTTGAGCAGAGCATCACTTAGGCGTCTTCGCTGCTTACTTCCTCTGAGCCGCCTTTAAATGCCACGCTCTCCCAACTCCATTGTCCGACGGGCCCTCCTGCTCCCCCGCCCCCGCCCCCCCCGACCTTTCACCCCCCCCCGTCCGTCCGTCCGTCACAACGGTATGACGGATGCTTGTTTTCCCAGAGTGATAGGCCCTCCCTTCTCCGGCTTTCACAGGTGATTTATTCCAGACAGACACCGGTAAATAACATGGGCCGCTTTGGAGTCCTGAAGTCTGACTCATGCTGCTTTTTTTTTTTTTTTTTCTCTTCCTTCTCTCTTTTAAAAGAGCAAAGAAAGAAGCACCAAGAAGGGAAAGGGAAGGGGAGAAAAAGATGAGGGGGACGGGGACGGGGGGGGGAGGAGATGGGAGGCGATAGTTAAAGGTAGGAAGTGATGGGGAGAGAAGACGAGAAGGAGAGCGGGAGTGGAGGAGGTGGAGAATGAAAGGACATCAGAGGAGCTTTTCCTCGTAGCCCCTCGTGCCCTCGTCTCCGCCGCTGCGGCTATATGGGGGTAATGCAAAACTGTGGAGATAAGCTATAAAAGTTAACATCCCTATACCTCAATTTCCATTTAAAAAAAAAAAAAACACCTCTTTCGTTGTATTTTCCAAGAGAATGGTCCTCATTAAAATTCATTGCCGCCCGCCGCCGTTTCCCTCTAAAAGATATCCTCGCCGAGCCTAAACAGATTAGCGAAAACACGGCGTTTTCTTTTTTTTATTGCCCCCCCCTCGCCCCAAAGATAGCAAATGAAGCTGTGTTTTGCGGCGTCTGTAACGAGAGGTACGCCTCGCACTCCGTGGACCACCAGGCAGCCTATCAGAAGTGAGTCTGTGAGGTAGGCGTCGATCATCCCCGGGGGCCCGCACCGCACCTCGCTCTCTCCTATAGCAGGAGGAAGAGGCTTTTGACGAGGGCCCATTATTCAGCGGCTCATCGTCCCCGTCGCTTCACGCGTCCGCCTGTCAAGCCTCGTGTCCGGGAGGTCGCCGGCGGTCATCACTCACATCAGACCCGTCATCAGAAATCACATCATTACAGCCCCGGGGGCCCCTAGGCGGTGTTTTTATCTGTCTGTCTAACAAGGTGCTATTGGATGTCACTCAGCGGTGCAGGACGGTAAACTGAGTACCAATTAAACTAGAAAAGGCCGGTGGGTTTTAGGGGGTCTACGAGAGGCAATTGAAGGTGATAAATATAATTATAGGGACGGTTTCCTCGCGTGAATATGAAAACGTAACGATACTGATTTGTAGAGGAAGTGGGGCAGAGAAAAGTCGCGGAGGGGCATTTTGAAAGCTCCCAAACAGCAGTGAATTCATGGTGGCTTGGCTTCTCTACTGGTGAGTGGAAGGAAGGGGAATAGTGTTTCTTATTTCATAATTGCCAAATGTCTGTGGTATGGGTTTTTGAAGCCGATAACCAAAAGGAATGACTCCGCCGATAACTTGATATTTTGTGTTTATATTAGATATCTTTAAATTTGCCATTTAAATGTAAATTACATATTCCAAAATATCACAAGGATTCAGCCGCCCAAACCCAGAATTGTTTTCTTGTCAGGGTGGAAAAGCCTCTGAAACAGCATTTAGATCATGGGACACTAAAACTCTCCACTGAAACCCAGGATAATAGTACAGCTACTACTAATAATAAAACATATTTGCATACTTGTGTGGAATGCATTCAAAATGTTGCATTAGAATCAGTTCAGTTTGAGGGCTTCCCATAGACACACGGTGCAGTATTGATCAATTCTACAATAAATATGTAATCAATCAAACGACACTGATTGATTGATATCTGCCTTTTAATAAACAGCCAATATCGATCCCCATATATCGGTGCGAGTGTGTATGTGAAGAGGACTGCACTAGCACCTCTGAAGTGTAATTTACCCTCTATTTAGGATCTCTGCAGGATTTCTGACACAGGGAAAGGGGTTACACTGCTGAAAGGAAGTGGCCATAAGCGAGCAGCAGCAGACAAGAAAGACCAATGGGGGGGGGGAGGGGGGCGGGATGGGGCGGGGGGCACAAAGAAATGTTTTTTTCCGGCAAAAAAAAAAAAAAATGAAAGTGGGAAGCGCCAAAGGCGGGTTGGAATTCAAAATGGCATTTCTGATAAGGTGACATTTAGAGAAATCTCGACTCCATCTCCTTTGAACGAAAAGGCTTTATCTTGATCCCATGAAAGAAGGCGGGCTAGTTTGGCTCAGACGTGAACAAACACTGTGGGAAAGATGTAATGATGTAAGAATGCGCTGGTAAGAGTGTAATAGTGTGAGAATATACTGTCGCGTACAGCTCATTTTCACATTTTGAGTATTTTTGCTGAAAGAAGCAATTGATAATAATAGACATTGGAACTAACCCACTGAGCAAAAGACGTGATTTCAACGTTATGTCTATGCTTTAGCTCTCATATAGCCCAGGATCATTACGGCTATGTATAGACCTATTTTAGACCAAGCGGTAAATACATTATTACAATGAATAAACATCTGTAAATACCACAAATATGCACCAGAGAAGTCCTGTAGACTAGCCTACAAGATAATTATCTGAGCACAAGAAGTAATTTCAACATTGCGTCTATGCGTAGCTCTCATATAGTCCAGGATAATATTGTCTATGTATAGACATCTAATAAACTTTCACTTTTCAACCCCATTTAAACTTAATTTAGCCTAGACGGCTATGGCCATTTAGACGTGTTTTAAACATCTAATCAACGTAAAATTGCTCAGTGGGAAGGATCTAGTAGACATCTAAACTCAGTTTGTGGAATAATAGATTTTAAAGGAATAGTTCACCCAAAAATGAAAAATCAGTCATGATCTAGGCTACTAGATCATGACTGAATTTTCCATCTCTATCTAGGCTAGTAGATAATGACTGAATTTTCCATCTCTTTCAGCTGACATAAAACTCTGTTACACAACTTCATAGTATCCATCAAATGAAGTAGTATTTTAATGATCCAAGTGGTATGAGTAGAGTATATTTGAAAGAAAAAAAAGCAAAATGTAACGCTTTTCTGAAAATAGAATTGATTGATTTGGTTGTTGTGACGCCTTACGATGATCACCGACTAGAGGTCAGAGTTCACCCTCCTTTTTATTTACCGCTACATCACTGATTACGCCCAACAGTTGCCATGGAGAAAACACGCAATAAGCTGGTGTTCCTCTCCCTTTCAGACCACGTACCCTATTGCTCTCCTCGCAGTCCCTTTCTCCGCCCGTAGACAGTATCGGCCCTGTTGTCCGCAGATAGTGACGGAGTGTGTGGAGGATCCCAGGATCTCCCTCCCATTCCGGTCCTAGGTGAGCCTCAACGCTGCCCCCCCCCACCCCCCCACCCCCACCCCCACCCCGAGACCTCCCTTTCCCTTTGGCTGCCATTACCCCCAAACTAAGCTCATTTGTCCCCCCCAATAGACCCGTGATCTGCCTTTTGTTCGGGCCCCAACCTCCCATTCACGTCCCCCCCAGGAGAGCAGACAAAAGAGGGAAAAGACACAGGCCCGAACCCCTTTGCCCAGACAGACTGTGGTAAAGCGGCCATAAAGAGACGCTGGGCTTTGAATGGGAGCGGCACTGTGGCGGGGGGGGGGGGGGGGGGGGGGGGGGGGGACGTCTCTCTCTTTCCGTCACTATAGGCTCTGTCTGTCAGGACGTCCTGCCCTGTCCCCCTGATATCCGCTCGAGGAGGAGAAAGCTCCGATTGTAAACGCGATACCTCTCCGTCTTTTTTTTTTTTTTTTTTTTTACTTCTTCGACTGCGTCTAGCTTTAGTATGCGTAAGAAGACGCACGGAATTTAAAGTCTGATCGCGAAATATCAACTCCGGATCCGCGTTGTCAGACAGAATCCCGGGCTTACGCTTCCGTTGCGGTTTTCGTGGCACAAATCGCATCACGTTTCAAACCCCCGTAAGCTATATCACTGTAGCTCACGGTTTACAGCCCGGTAGGAATATACTCTGAACTCGGCGACATGTTAATCTACAAAGGGATAAAGCCTGACAAATAGCGGTGTGTCTCTCTCTCTCTACCTGTGCGACGGTAATAATGAGCTCGGGGTTCAGCCGGGAGACAACGGGTGGGATCTGCCATACCGTTGCGTACCGGCGTCCTCCGCAGAGCTTGTAATGGAGGAGATAAGGAGGAGGTTTCAGGGAGGCGGCCATGCTGTTAAACATCATTGCCGGGCCGATGCCTACGCGCTCCACATAGCAATGAGGAGCACCCGAGTCGAAAATGAGAAGTTTCAAGGTTCCTTTTTAAAATGAGACGTCCACCATTTGAATAAGGCGACGCCACCCCCACCGCACACTGTGAAGAAGACTTCTGGGTGATGAAATCCGGTCACCTCTCACTGCCAACGTGTTGAGTTCCCCAGTGTAGCTTTGAATTTGTTTTTACTATTAAATGTGAATTGGTCAGGAAATTGGTTCTCAGTGGGACTTTCTGGTAAAAAGGAAAAACAAAAAAGTTTATATCAGGTATTTTCAGGTAGCAAAACTTCCAAACTTGGACTCAGTTTTCAAAGATTGTTTATTTTCTCCCCAGCACTGCAAACAACTGAATGATCCTCAAAGTCAATCCTCAAACTATATGCAATAATTCGTCAATATCCTAACTAGTTGCATTAGCACATGGTTTAATTATGGCAGCAGCATGCTCCAGTGACATGAACTTACTGCATCTTCTGTCATACTGGGTTAACAACGTTCTGGAAGAGTTGCATATGTTGTTGGTCTTAATAGGTCCTTCTTCTTCCTCTTCAAGTGTATTGAAGAGGAAGGCTCTAATTTAGGGATACCAGTTATCAAATTGTATTTGTTACGTATATCTTGATCTTGACGTGTAAATGGCATCTGTAACTTTCTTACATCTTTACATCTTTTGTCCTTTTTTGGCTGTGATTTATCCATTTTCACAACACTCACCTCCCATGTACGCATATCCATCCACCAAAACAGCTCCCCCTCCCACACTGTTTTGAAAGGACGCTGTTACTTGGCTTAAGCGCCGCCCCCCGACTGGTGTTGGTGTAACAGATCCAAACAACCCAGAGCGTTTTTCCCCCCTTTATCCCACAATGACAATGGGTTGTGCCAGACCTCTCTCCTATGCTGGCTCAGTGCAGTGGAGAAAGGTCTGGCCATCCTTAAGAAATTATTTACCTTAAGCATTATTCTTCCATTTGTAAAGACATGTACACTGTTTGTCGTCTATTACTCGACGAGGGATGGGACAATAACCAGTATTAGCATATGCAGTAAAAAACAATAACAGTTATGACACCACCCCTAATTTTATTACCAATATTATTCTATTTTATTACCACTTGTTGGGAGGCTGAATAACAAATGCAAACACACAGCGCAACCCCAGGTCTATATAAATTGTTATATTCATGTTGCTTCAGGCCAATAGTTGATGAGTCACAGTAATAATTTGACTTATTTCAGATGCTTTTATTTGGATTTTTGTTGCCTTATGTTGTTTAAAACTATCATTTTATAAGCTAAACCAGCATTTTATAATTGTGTGTTTTAAGAAAAAAGTCAAATATTTTGACAGAAATATTTTACATATCTAAGTCTTACATTAAAACTGTTTTGAGATTGATATGATACATTCGTTTTTTAAGTAATTTAAGCATATTACAGTTTATTACATATTACAGTACTGTTTTTAAGGTTTTCATCTTAATAATTATCGGGATAACATCGTATATCGCGATATACGATATTATCGATTGATATACGATACGATATCGAGATGCCTGCTTGTAACATGGGTTGACTCGGGTGTCCCAATGGGCTTCCGTGGCTTTGGCTTCCCCCCCGTCACCCCTGGGTGAAGCTTGGCTAAGGTTAGGTGTCAGGGGTCATTTCTCGCAGGAGGTCCCCAACTCTTACGAGCCCCGGACACATTCCACTCTCTGCTGTCTGGCAATGTACAAGACACAGCTATTTTCACTCTTATACCCTCGTTGTCACTTGAGTTTCTAGACACATTCCAAACTCAGATTTTCACCTGTCACCACAGATCAACATTAGAGCTTCATTCTTCATTCTTCCAAAAGTCAAACTCCCGAACTAGATGGAATGTGCATAAGGAATGAAATGAAAATGAAATTGTACTTTATGGTGTGTTTCCCCATACAGTCCAAATTAGTGAAGTTCTGCTGTATCCATAGGTCAGTCTCATAGACCTTTGAGCCTTTGAACCTTATCCTAAGGTGACATTAACTTCATCTAGATCCACAAAACCAGACAAGAACGTCCTGCAGACACAAACTCACCTTTGCACCGATTCTACTTTTGCTCTTTCTACCTCTCCAAGACGAGTGCAGGACGTTCGGATGATTTAAACGTGTCATTTTGACCTCCTGCAGCCCCGGTTAGGTTCCCGCCGCAATAAAGTTCTCATTCAACAGCCACTAGCTTCACTCCCTGAATCCCATTTACTGCGCAGTCTTTTGTGGACAAGCCGGTCAGGAGGAAATGGCTTACTTGTCTTGACATGTTCTGTTATAGACCTCTGTTTGTTTATAGAGGGGGGGCGGGGGGGTGCTCACTGTCTGATGGTTAAAATGGGTCATATATTATAAAAAGAAAAACATACATAACATAGAATTGGGGCGAGAGTGGGATAATTGAGGGGGTCGGTGTTTATTTCTTAACACGTGGCCTATAAATCAGTCTGCGGTTTGGATAGGTTACCTGCCGTGTCGTTCAATGCGATCTATATCAAAAGGATTCTGGATTTTTCTTCTTCTTACATTTATAAGGGCAAGGGTCGTGTGTGTGTGTGCGCTGTCAGCTTTGGGGGGGTGGGAGCAGTTGTCAGATGCAGGCAGAAGTCAGAGGGAACAGGGTACCAACTGTAGCAACACAAAGGGCGGGTGGGCCGTGCTTATAGGGGTCAAAGGTCAGCGGATACAAGGTCTCGACACTGCTACTGGTGTTTTATACAGATGGACATAGCAGTCACGCCTGTGTGTGTGGTCCGCCATGCCATTGCGAGAAATGACATGTGCAGTATGAGCAAAGAACTGAAATTCCTAATGTCCATAGTGTGCAAAGCTGCTCGTACGCATCTCATTTCTCTCAGGTTATGCTGCTGTTAACCGTTATTGATCCCCGGGAAGCTCGACTCTCATTCGCTTTCCCTGCCCCGACCTTCAGATCACAAGCTCCTCTAACCTCTAAGCAACCCCCCCCCCTCCCCGCCCCCCACCCCACCCCCTTCTCCCTCTTTCTTTTCTCATCTCGGATTAAGCACTTTCTTTTCACAAATATGATCCCGATAGCTATACAAACAGCCGCAGAGAAAAGATTTCCACTCTGCAAACCTCCACCACCAAAGTCTCATGAAAGCGATCGCGAGGCCCATCTCCCCCCCCCCACCCCCCCCCTGCATTATGAATTATGGATCGCCGCTAATAGGCTGTTTCTCCCCTTGTTTAACTTATTGTGGCCACGGGCTTATTGCGCTTGATGGATGATTTTCACTGCGCCGACTCCCTCGCTCTTCTTCTTACCGACCGACGTTACCACCTCTCCCCCGCCGCTGTGTTATTGTCTCATTATTGCGTTAGTAGAGGAGAGGCATGACCCAGTGCCTGCATGGCGAGGCAGGCACCGGGGGTCTCCGTCCCGAGTGACCCTCCCCGAGGACTTAACCCACACCGTCCCAGCCTCGCTGCTGCATAATGGATGAAGGACAGCCATTGGGAGGGGAGGAGCAGGGGGGGCCCTTATTACCTTTCGCGATTCATTTTTAATGAGGTAAACAGGTCTTTCCAGGTCACCTGCGCGCTCGCACACACACACACACACACACCCGTGGCGGGTGGCGTGTCTTCCCCACATCGGCTGCCTTATTGCCGCCCGCTTTGACATCCTCCATGGCCGCGGGGGCTCCATAGTATAATTAGGTCTCACTGTCATTGACAGAACGCGTCTCACTTCCCGCCGAGTTCCTTTTTCGCCTCCCTTCAAGTCGGATGCCACCAATTACGCAGTGGCAAGAAGACCTTATTATGAGTGCTCCAGGCAACCTTTGCCTCACTTTTTTCTCTCTCTCTCTCTCTCTCTTTCTGCCGCCAGATTAAGTTTCCCGGCAGCGAGCGAGCGCGTCACAATTAAGTTACTGTACAATTGTTTCATAATTGATTTAATTTGCAGCTCATAAATTGAGTTTTAAATGGGTTGTGTCGTGGAAAAAAAAAGCGTTTTTTTGAATATAGACCGCCGAGGTGTTTCCAACCTAATGCAACATGCTATCAACGCTGTAACAACGTTTTTTGTGCCAAGCCCTCCCTCTCTCTCCCTCTCTCTCTCTACTTGGCATGTTATTCTAGCGTTTCTCCAGGCGTGCCCCGTGTTAAACGACAGCCGATAAAAACCTAGAACATTGTTGCGCACTAATGGAAATAAAATGGGCTCCCTCAAGCAGGCGTCTGTGGTTTCCGGACCGACGGAAATTGGATGACAGGGAAGGATGCAGCGCACCGGCGTCATCTGGGGAAATCAAAAAACGCTCGCTCGGAGAAAAAAAAAGTCGGCGGAACAGGTACGCCTTCGCGAAAAAAAAAACAAAAAAAAACGGGGGAGGCGGAGAACTCCCACAGCAATTCTCTTCGCGAAGCCGTGGAGGAGAGAGAGAGAGAGGGAGGGAGGGAGAGAGAGAGTGCGACAGGAAGGTGAGAACGGGAACAGATGGAGAGACGCGGGGACTCTCTTCGCGTTTACAGTCGTACTCATTTGAAACAGGTGCTATACATAGCCGCGCTCTCCGCCCATCATCTCCCTAAATGATATCATTACAGCCAGGAGTCATTAAAAAAAAAAAAAAAAGATCCCTTTCCCCCACTGTATAGATTTCCTCCGTCCCCCCTGGGGAGCTGATGGGGGGGGGGGGATGAAAATGAATTTAGGGCCCCTCAAGTCACTGAATATGCTTTTTTATCACCCGATAGCCGCGCTACATATGTGCCATTGTGCTGTATATAGGATTAGAGAGGATCTTTTCTGCCTGACTGGCTACCGGCTCTCAGCAACAAGGCGAGGATCATTTCCCCTGCTGAGAAAAGCCCCTCTTCTCAGCCCCGGCAGAAGCCACCTCGCCACACAACCCGACTCACACACACACACACACACACACACCGACGATCTTTATCAACATATTTCCCCCAAGGCTGGATCATTCTGCTACAGAGTTAAATAAATATATATTTCCCACCACCCCCCGCTTCAAAATGACACGTTTATTGCGCCGTTTCCCCCGGACTCAGCCCATTAGCGCCTATCAAAGTTCGCTTCTAAAAAAAAAAAAAAAAATCCGGTTCGACCGACCGGCCGGCCGTACCGGTTTCCGCTTTATGGTATGTCAAGCAGACAGGGGTTGGTTTTATTTGTCAGAAGCTTCTTGATCGTTCCCCCGCGGGAAGCTCAATCATCATCATCACCGGCAAAGCCCTATGATTAGGCGGAGGGGGTCAGATCCTGATTTAATGAGTGTCACGCCGTCCTCCACGCCGGCTCTCGTGGGAAGATCTCCCGATGATCCTTTGAAGTCGCGTTGCTTTTTTTTTTTTTTACCCCCCTTTGGAATGGAGGGTGGCTGGGAGGATCCTCCTGAGCTCTTTGTTTCCTGTGTTTATTTTGAGGCGAGTCGGGCCTGTTTACATCGAAATTCCCCAGCGCAGAACGACTTGGTGATTGCAGCCGGTGTACCTACAGCACCTGGAGCGAGCTCTAATCAAGAGATGTTTGCTGCAAGATGATTGGATGCAGTCATCGGCGTGGGAACTCATCGCCCGGATGCTTCATCGCCGTAATCGTAGCAATTCACGTAGATGTTGACAAAATCAAATATCGCGATATTTTAGACCGAATACCTCGATATCGATAATGTGACGATATTTTGGGGATGAGTATTCAGATATTTACACACAAGAATTTTTTTTTTTATACTTTATTTTTTCTGTTTTATAACACAATAAACATGAAGTCACTCAGTTACATTGGATGATGTACATAGGAGTTGTTAGTTATAGAATGGTACACTTTCATTCACATTCACTTTTGTGTTTCACAATTGCAGTCACTATAGTTTCAGTTGTCAGACTCTTTGTTAGACAGGTATGTATCCCATTTAGCCCAGCACTCTTCTCCCCTTTCTTTCTGTCATCTTAAACTGAATGTCATACATTCCATACTGTATGTGCTGTTTACAGTATCTGTCCATGGGTTCAGGGTGGGAGGCTCTTTAAGAAGCCAGTGTCTTGTAATTGCCTTCTTGCTTGCTACCATGAGAATTTTGAGTAAATATCTGTCTCTGATATCCAGTTCCTTAGATATGTTTCACAAGAAATTTTTTTAAATTAGTAATGATCATTAGTAATCAGTAATGTGCAATCAGTAATCAGTAATTTCCTCAGCCAGAACAGACTAATAAGTTCAGAAAAATCACTTTACTGTAACGCAGCTTTTAAGACCTGGAAGAAGTAACATTTAAGTTATTTCACAATATTACGACCAACCGAAATCCCAGACGATCTATCTAGTCTCGTATCGCGATACCGATATTATACGATATATCGCAGTCAGTCAGCAGCATCCCAGCAAGCATTTGGCCGAGTTCAACATCCACCCGAACGAGCACAAGATGGAAAAAATTCCCATTAAAACAGCTTTAGAAACTGATTTTAAATGGCATCCGGAAGACATTTAGGTCCCGGTTTCGCAAAAATAACGCAGGTAGCAGCTAACTTTTACATTTACACAGGCTTTCAACATCATACTGTTTGCCGGGACTTCGCATCCCAGCCCTCCTGTCCCATTCTAACCGGTGGAGCCGAGCCAGCGCCTGTGCCCCCCCCCTTTCAAGTCCTTAAACGCTATGTTAATGCAGGGCCTGCATTCACTCCATATCTCCCTCTCCATTGGCTCGCCCCGCTGCAATTTGCGGCTAATGGTCCGCCAGCCCCCCCCCCACCCCCCCATTTCCCTCTCTCCCACTCTCTTTCTTCCTCTCCTTCTCAGTCGGTCAGTCTCTCTCTGTCTCTCTCTCTATCTCTCTCTCTCTCTCTCTCTTTCCAGCCTTGAGGCATCCCGTTTCAGCTCCTTAGCTTCAAGTCACTATGGTATGGGGGGGGTGGGGGGGGCGGGTGAATGGGTGGGGAGGGGGTGGAGGGACAGGGTGGGGGGGGGGGCATTTAAGAGAGCGGTAGGTGGGAGTGGAGTCTGACCGCAGAGGGTCTACTGTTTAAGAGAAAGGGAATTCTCCCTCCCCTCTCTCTTTCACTCACACGCTCTCTCTCTCTGCCTCTCTCTCTCTCTCTCTCTCCCTCTCCCTCTCTCTCTCTCCTCTCACTGGCTGCACAACATCAGCCGGCTCTCTCTAGGTAGACTGGAGTAAACACTGTTTGGAGAACACAGAGAGAGAGGAGGAAAGATGACAAAGCTGTCAGCGCTCTGAGAGACACAGACTCGCGTGAGACGTTCGGTCGAGGCGGCTTGATAAGGCTTTCTCTCTTTTTTTCCTCCCTCCCTCCCCCCCCTGACACTTGCTTCAGCTCAGAGGTTTTTCCCTCATCAGTGGAGAGGCTGTGTGGAATTGGAGGTAAGTCACCTTCTTTACCTGCGTGGAACAGTGCGATGGTGCGTTTGAATGGGAGCAGAATCGATGTGTTGATTGCTTGGCTTGATTGACATAATTGAGATAATTGCTTGACAGCTTTACAGCCAGAAAGCCCATTTTCTCTGAATTTTTTCGCAGTTTCATATAACTTGATATGAAAACTTTTTTTTTGTTATTTAATATAAAATGTGCTATATGCTGACATATGTCTTTTAACATACAGTGAAGAATGCAGGCTGTATTGGCAAACAAAAAAGATGACTTCTATGCTTCAAAGCTGCTCCTGTAATTCGCCCTCATGTTTTACAAGCAAAGACTTCAGAACCTGGCTTCGTTTTGCTTCTTTACTGCATGCACCTGGATGCCCATTATGTTTTACTGTGAAAGTTTGTGCTCATGCCGGGTATTTTCTATTCATTAGCAGAGCGAGTAAAAATAAAGAGTAATGCGAGTCATCAGAGATGCAAGTCAGTGATGATCTACTGAATAATTCTGCTTGCATTAGGGCTTATGTTGAGTTGTGGTCAGATGGGGAAGGAGAGGAGAGAGGGGTAGGGTTAGTGTGTGTGTGTGTGCGTGCGTGTGTGTGTGCCTGCTTGCCAGAGTCGATCCAGCTCTCCCTCCGCACTTCGCGTTTGCCAGCAGACAGCAGGCTTCTGTAACCCAGGAGACAGACAGCTGCTCTGTATTAGATTCTGCTGGTTGGTTTCTCTCCCAGCTCTCCGCCATACACACACTGCTGCCTGTCTGGCTGTGAACTGCCAGCCCCACTGACACAGACACACTCACCGACTGTTCCGTCTCCATGCGCGCTCTCGCCCGCTCTCCATCTCCGGGTCAGCTCGATTTTTTTTTTTGTCTGCCGGTCGTGTCCCAGGATCAGCTTATAAACCCGTGTGTGTGAGAGAGAAGAGAGTGTGAAAGAGTGTTTGATAGATAGAGAGATAAGATTCGATATGTGTTTTTGAAGGCGGATACCGTTATTTTTGCATTAGTGCTGCTGATAGCTGATATTTCGTGATATTCAGTTTCTTTAAATTGGACCGTTTTCATGCGCAAAGTATTCAGCGTTTCCCCCAGAATGTTATCCTTGTCAGGGTGGAAAAGCCTCTGAAACCGCATTTAGACCGTCATGCAACGCTGATACTCCCCATTGAAAGCCAGACTAATGAAATTTTGATTGGAAGTTGGAGTTGGGAGCTCCTTAAGGCAGGGTGAGGCAGGTTTCACTGCAGGTTTTGCAGACTGACACCACCGAGAACGCTGAGAAAAATCGATCGATATCCGATTTTGATGTAAAAGCTGATATCGGCTTGATATTCCGGCATACCAGTATATCGGTCTAACCCTAATATACACATTAGGCAGAGGAGAGGGAGAGAGAGAGAGAGGTGAGCAGAGTAGAAGACAATGAGAAAGAGAGAGAGAAGAGACAGAGAAGTGGGTGTGTGTGGAGATATGAGGTGGGGTGCCGGGGAGGAGACCCATAGGATACCAGGGCAGCGTTTGTTGGATGGTAATTGCGTATGAAGGAGAGATGCAAACACAATGAAATAGCCCATCTATATTTCAGCATGTGTAACTGAAGGGACATTGGAGGCTTGTCAACTTGCATCCACGGATCTGAAAGAGAATTATCACTCCTCCCGGGATTTTGTTTATGATTTCTTTTCAGAACTTACGGGCTTTCTTTGGGAAACGTGACACCGCATTAGGTTTCTTCTTTCGTCCTGCTACAGACTGCTTCTATCTGCTCGTAGGTGGCTGCGCAGCCCTCGGTGCATTAATGTTTTATGATGCTGTGGCTGCACACGGAGTAGCCAATGACAGTGACACTCGGCATGGAGATGAGTGGGAAACGGGCCTTTGTTTGGACAGCTGTTCGCTCCCGACGCTCCGTGCCCTACAACGCTCTCTGAGAGGGTGACTGTATTTAACCCCACTTAGCTCCTCCACTGGTGATTGAGAGGAAACAATAATTGTGGGTATTCATGATGACCCACACTGGGCAAGGCTCAGGAGAACTGCAGTGATTTTTTTTTTTTTTTTTGGGTTGGACAAAGTGAACGTCATCTTCAATTCAAGCCAATCCGCTGCCTCTCTTGCCCTCCCCTTTGTCTCTCTTCTTCAACACTCTTATTTCTGCTGAATGTCTTCCATAGGGCTTTGAGGCTTTGGGTTGTTTGCTGAAATTCAGACAGATTTGACATAATTTATGGCAATATCTGTGGATCATTTCACCTGAGCTGTGCTGCACAGAGCGTACGACCACCTGTGGGCCAGATGGTTCAACAAAGAGATTTTTTCAGTACCTGAATGTAAGAAGCCCAGTAACACATACAGTAAAACTGCAGACCTGGTGATGATGATAGAAGAGACTCTGGTATTTGTAGTTTAGGTCAGATTGTTTGACATGGATAAAGAGTATCCACTTTGAAAAAATATCATTACCTGAAGTTCATCTTTCAATATCTGTAAAATATTGAGGATTCAGTCATTAAGACAAAGTGTTGATACCCGCTATCCTTTATAAAGTAATATCAGATTTATTTTCAGTTATTTTGTAAGAGGTCACTTTTAGTGTAGAATTTTAGAGTACATTGGAACAAAGCTCTTCATATGAAAATCCCATTACTGGAGAGGAATCTTCTCTATGAGAATTCTCACTGTCCTCAAATTCCCTTGATTAGACTTGGAGGAGTACTGTGTGCCTTCTTCTCTCCTTTGATTTGTGTTTTCCTCTGTTGATATGGTTGCATTAGCCCTACAAAAAAGTCACTAAAGTCCTTTCCTGTGTCATTCTCCGGATGGGCCAAAGAGACCGGAGAGAGGCCCAGTCAGATTAGTCATCATCACAGGACAAAGACCCCCCTCAGAGGAATCCAGTGTCTTAAACATCCCAGATGGTTTTTAATGTTCGTCTGATGCTAATGCGCGATGGGAGAGGAGTGGAAGTCTCGGAGCTGTGGGATCCGGGATGCCTTTGTGTTGCCCGGCCCTCCATTGGAGGCGGCCAATAGACGAACACATGTGGTAGACACTTCGCGCTGACACTTTGCCTCCACCGGTGACCCTGCACATTGGAATGCATGAGCCATAATGTTCCTGGAACAAGACGGGGGCCCTTTTGAGAGAGGCAGACGATTTAAATTGGGGAAAATGGTAAAACGGGGGAAGCCAATGAAGAGCAGACCTCAGGGACCGGGGTCATTAGGCTCATACAAGTGTCTGAATGGAAGGCACTCCCAATTTGGACACGCAACACGCTTCGGGCTTTCATCGCAGACAAGGACAAACAGATGTCCTGGTATCACAGCCAACACACTCGCCTCCATTTTCAGAGGAGACAAAAAGACATCCCTTCCTTCCTGTCGGAATGGGAGTGACCAATAAAGCCGTGGTGTGTAAAACGCTGAAATATGCAGTCTTTGAAAGGCCTTGAAAAAATCCCTAAAAATTTAACTCAAGTACGCTCTTTGGTCCTTTGCCTCCAGTTACCTAACACAGGGCACATAAAGCAAGAAATTGATTTCTGCTGCGGTGCAGTTTGAGCGAGAGAATCTAGGACCAAGGACAGAGAAAGTCTCTCCTTCCAATGTCTGAATTTACCACTTGAGTCACTCTAGACCGCATACGTCTGAGGCATTCCCCCATAGAAAGTGAGCAGTTTCCTTTGCTGCATAAACACAAAAATCCAGATTATTTGCTTCTACTGCAGAGAGTGGATCGTCATTCAGTCATAAAGTCACTAAACACACACATTGAGGTGTCATCTGTCGGTCTGTGGGCCAGTTGGTACAAATGTCCACAGGTCGTCCCCCTCTACGTTGCCTCTGCTGTTAATGCCACTTTTAGAAAATGCACCGGTAGCGATTACATGTACAAAAGCTCACAAGAGGCGACGATCATGCAAAACGATCCAAGCAACGATCCTTGTTTTTTTGAGATTGCGCTCTCACCTTGCAGCCGATCACCTGAGAGGGAAGGTGTTCGTTACACGGTAAGCGTAGACGCCTCTCCGAAGCTGACCTCAATACCTCGGCGCGGCGTTACGACACAGCCTGCCAGGTAGAGGGGGAAAAAGACAGATTTTTATAGTAATTGCAGTGTGAAAGCCGAGGAAAGGAAGCGGGTTAGAATGGAG
This sequence comes from Centroberyx affinis, assembly GCF_046629955.1. NCBI lineage: Eukaryota > Metazoa > Chordata > Actinopteri > Beryciformes > Berycidae > Centroberyx > Centroberyx affinis. The sequence continues at coordinate 22,342 of NW_027282052.1, read as the reverse complement.
GGTTACGCGGTTACGACTGTCTGGAGAAATTAGCGGTTTGGACATGCTGTAAAGGCTGCAGATGAGGCTGCCACCACACAGGGGTTAGGCTAATAAACAGTAGGGTCACCAGCACCCAGCATGTTAAAAACCCTTGTGAACAATGAGTAGCATCCGAGCGCTCCATCTGGACGAGAGAGAGAGGGGCAAGGCAGGGGGGGAGGATGAGCCCTAAAGAATATTGATGGACTCCACGGCTATAGGCGCGAGTCAAATCGCAATGCAGTAAAAAAAATTAATTGAGATTTGACTTTGTCTGCGCTGCGATTCACCCGGCGCGCACTCATGATCCCACCCCCGCCCCCTCATTCGTTTTCCCTGTATCTTAGTGTCAACGTCGGAAATTGGTTTCGTTGGAAGAAATTGAGTTTTTTTTGGGGGGTGGTATCAGTCAGACGCGTCAACGCCGGCTCCAAATCGTTCCGGCAGGTTCCGCGAGCGCGATACGGGGCTCAGCCATGGCAGCACTCTCTCTCTCTCTCTCTCTCTCTCTCTCTCTCTCTCTCTCTCTCTCTCTCTCGGAGTAACCAGATAAAGTGCCGCTGCTGCCGGTATCGCGGATCCAGCCTCCAGTCCGCCTTATCAGCCGTGAACACACTAACCCCCGCCACCTCCCCCGCTATCTGTGTCATCAGATCCAACGGGGTCACGGTGGAGGGCCAATGAGTGGAGCCGCGCTTGATGAAACGGCTCTTTTCATCCGTCAAAAAAAGCCATATTCCCCCGTTTCATTTCCGTTTAGCAAGTCAAATGATGTTTTTTTTTTGCCATGATAGCAGAGAGTGTTGTAATGAAAATATTGATGCACTTTATTGATTTAACGTCAGCGCCTTCAGTCTGATTCGTTTGGGGTGCTTTGGAAGATTTCTTTTTTTTTTATTATTCGAAGTGAAAGCACGCTGTAAAAATTGGGTGGAATTTAATTAGATGTCTTCAATTATAATTATTACACAAATTTACACACAAAGAAAACTAGAATGAGCCACATTGGCCTGGCTGTTTTCAGGTGTCATGAGGACCACAGTGGAAATAATGCTCTGACTTTATTGAGAAATCCTCAATAAAAATAATATATCTAAGTTTTAAAGTCAAGTAATTTGAAATTAAGCCTAGTTATAACATATGGATTTTTCTTCCATCTGTGAAGCTGGATCCATGTACCATCAAACAGACAGAAATAGGAGTTCAGGACCTAGGGATTGTACAAAACGGAAGTTTGACATTTATCATGACAACTCATGCTGATTTATGTTGGGTGCACTGACCTGCCTAGACGAACTTGCCTTTGAAATGTGTGCAGGTCAGACAAAATAGATGGCAAAGGGTTTTCCAATGGAGGAGACTGAGAAGGGGCTTGTCTTTTGCTGATGAACTGTGTCACAATGTCAGGGCCTAAGCCATATTTTACCCAAATTCTGCAATCGGTCTTACCTGTCCAGTCATTTCCCTCACATAAAATGAGTTGCTATTGAGTGCTTCGTCTTCTTGTTTTCCAACTTCTCTCTGCAGCCATAAAGTAAGCAGTTTTCTTCTTTATCCCGGTGTCAGGTTTGGTTCAGTTCAGCACAACAGCAATGGCCACACTGGTCATAAAAGACAGATAGAGAAAGGCGGCGAGTGTCTCCCAGCGGGTGAGGTGATAAAAATTGAAAAACCTATTCTGAGAACCAGCAACAACTGCGCCATCGATCCCGCGCCGGGGCGAGTCGATTCACGCTACGCCTCTTCCTGGAAATTCATTTCTATGTTTGATGATTGTAACTCACAGCCGCATATTGCTGTCCTCAGCAACTTGCTATCTCTCTGGTTATGACCTTGGTGGAGATATAGGAACTAATCAATATTCACCTGCTCTAGCAAGAGGACATATGGAAGGTTTCTTTCACCTTGCCGTTGATTATGATTTATTTGCTTATCAGCAGATTTCAATACTGGTGGAATGGTGGACCGGTGAGATGTAAGATTCATCTTTAAGGTGTGATTAGAGGCAGAAAGGCGTTTATTTGATCAGTCTTGGCGTGGTGAGTGTCATTGATTGAGGCCCATTTCCTGGTCATTTTCCCCCGAGCGTGACAGTACGCAGTGTCACATTCATATTGTGCATCTCAAGGTGAAAAGAGACAATAACCCTTCATTCAGTGCCTACCAGCGACCCAGATTTAGACTCAAGCTGAGTTTTTGTCACGGGTGACCTACAAAACTAGGCAAGCTTGATAAATTCTTCACAAATGAAAAGAAAGCATGTGCATCCTATCAAACCTGCTTAACATACCGTCCTGGGACTTGAGTTGTAGTTGTCGTCATTGAATATTTACAGCTTTTTACACACCAAGTGGGCCACGCTGCTTCATTATTCAGTTTGTTTGTTGTCGAGCGATCTGACAGAGGCTGCGGTGTCAGTTCGTGACACCGCTATTATCCAATGATCGTCGCTATCAGATGTTTTCTTCCTGCGTTGAACAGAAACGTACCGACTGCTCCACCATGTTGGTCCGCGTTCAAGTTATCTAACAGATGTGGCTGTTGCACAAAGCGATAACAGTTGCCTTTCTGTTGTACCCCGAACAAATTGCTTTTTCTCTTCAGAATGGCTGTAGTGATAACCGTTGCTGAATGCCTGGTGAGCAGTAGTGTTTTGCTCTGATTTATCTTGGGCCCACCATATGGTAGAGTCTTAGCAAAGGTAGACAACGGTGACGATTAAGTTTGTCAGCATGGGGGCCCAGGCTAGAGTTTGAAAGAAATCCTGACTTGTGCGCAATCCTCCACAGGCAGAAAGTCTGCTCATCAATCACAGACGCTCCTCTAAAACCAACTGAAAGTAAAACTCATGTCTAAAAGATGGGAGGGGAGTGGGATGAAAGGAGAACACTGGTAAAGTCATCATCTCACAAACAGGTGTAGGTTTTTTTTATTTTATTTCCCCTGAAACAGCAAATGTCCAAATGAAAAACAAGATCAATGCTAAGTGATAGGCCGCCGGTAATGAGATAAATCGTAGCACACCATGTTGAGATGTGGATATCCAGTAGCTTATGGGGGATTTGTGCTGACTGGACTGTCCTGGTTTTACTCTTATCTTGATCCTCTTGGTCCTTTGTGTAAAATAAATGCATTCCCTTGATTTACTAGAGGATTAAGATTCTAGACTCGCACAATATGGCAGTGAAAAAGAAGCAGCAGCGAGGAACGCGCCAGAGAATGCTTGTTGCTGCGAGGGAAGGAGTTATCGCCGCTTGAATTGGCTGGAGGTGCCATGTTTTTTACATTACGCTTATGTATGGGAAAGTCAGGGATGTATGAGAGGAAGACTTATGTAAAGAGGCACTCCTGTGGATTACATCTGAACTCTGTGGATCTCACCGTTTCGTCTGGGCTGCACAAATGACGGAGCACGGTTGTTAACTTTTCTTGTGGTAGGAGTGAGCATCGCTTTGAAATGCATTTTTCAGCTGCATGTTGCTTACATGATGTACATGCATCACTACTGATGTAAAATACATGCATGCTCATCCATGCTTAATGATCTGAAGTTGATATGAAGAACCCATGGTTGCACTGATTTTCCCATATGGAGATCTATGGGTAGGATTAGAGATGGCTGTTTGATTGGCGTACTCATTCACTTTTATCCTGAAAGAATGATGCCATACAATAAATTTAAAGTTGCTGGCAACAAGGGAATTAATCACTTTTGAAATGGAGTCCAATTGGACCTTTAAAGCATTTCCAGCTCTCCACTGTGTGAGGTATAAAACTTCAAGTGTTGCCTTAGCGCTCATTCAATACAGGGCTAATTTAGATCGGTTGCACTAAATCCGGGTGCCAGCAGGTTTCCCCTGGTAAAATTCGCCTCAACATTGGACCACAAGGCAGCTAACAAGCTTTGTTGCCGTTTGAAAAGCTAACTATAGAGCAAAACCAAGTGAGAGAATAACAAAGCAGCAGCAGTCAAATTGTGTCAAGTCCATCTCCAGAGTGCCAGCAACCAGCTGCATTAGCATAGTGCCAGGGCCACAGGGGGCTCCTGAAGGAAGTCCAAAAGGGGGAATCAGTGCTCCGTTTCTCAGGGTCACACTCAGATTCTCATATTGTCATTGTCTTGCTGCATATTAAATGCTAGTAGTCGGTAGCTAAGAGGAGAAAACGCTGGATCGAAATATCTCTCAGATTCTGTTGAAGTTTCCTCTCTTCATCTATTTCTGAATAATGCTGAGTTTTGCCAGAGCCACAGATTTTCGCACAAAGCCTGCTTTGGTCTCTCAGGGTTGCCTCGCTCAGAGGTCCATGTGGAGAGCAGCCAGCCTTCAAAGTGAGAAAGCCAACCATCCGCCCAGAACTAAAACCCTAGCAGCAACTCAAAGCAATTTTCTGGCTATTTTGTTGATTTAATCCCTGGTTTGTGATGCTTGGGCACAGCAGTGTGACTGTATTTGTGTGTATGTGTGTGTGTGTGTGGGCGTGTGTGTGTGTGTGTGTGACTGAGTGTGTGTGAATGAGTGAGTGAGATGGGGAGGGGGGGGGGGGGGGGGGAGCTCTTTCGCACCCCCCTCGAGGGCCCAGAGCTTCAGCGCTCCCATCAGCAGGCTACATTAGCGCTTTTACAGTGCGCCCATCATGGAGGCGCTCATCCCTGCCTGTCTAATCAGGGGGCTGGGGAGGCTGGAGCTGGGGGGTGGGGGGGGTGACTGAAGAGCCGTGGGATCCCTCCAAGCAGAGCTCATCTGTCAGCCCGCCTAATCACACGTCAGCCTGGGTTCAGGAGACTGAGCACCTCCTCCTAGGATATCACCTGCTGACTGTCAGCTTCCCTGTTCCTGCACAGAGGAGAACGGCCAGCCAGCCTGATGATTTGTCGCCCCTTGTTACCGTGTCCCATGTCGCTTTGACCCGGTCAGCTGTAACAACCGTATCATCAGCTCCAGAAAATGAAATCCCTTCAGTTGTATCTTATCGTCTGAATGAAGCATGCAGGGTTTGTAATACGCTGTGTATGCCTGCAATCATGCATTTTTTTTCTGTCTGCTTATTCAGACAATTTCATGTTGGCTGCTAACAGTTTGCTGTTAACCTCAAGAGCAGCCAAGGCACACACTGGTAGGAAACGGTTGGTGTCAGCGTCTCTGACAAGGTGTGGAAAATCTGAAGTGCAATTAGGTGAACACATCCCAGAACAGACACTTTTGAAGACAGCAAGTCTACCGCCCAGTGCTAAAACTGCATTCACATTTTTGTCCTCCCTTACTGTTCCGGTAATGAGAGGCCAAGCATTTCACCTTATGTCTCTCATGTTTCTGCACATAAATTACTGGAAACCTGATAATTAGAGTAGCGCTAAAAATGTGTCAAGAATCGATTCCCCTTGTTCACACAGAACATCTAACATCGGTTAATATTGCAGACTGGAGCTCTGCTACACACAGCGAGGGCCTGCTTTTAACCAACCTGTATATTTCATTTAACGGCAAGATCAAAGAGGAAGAAAAAAATAAAGTTTTCACGTGGGCTCCGCGCCATGATTCAACCTCAGCACATTTTTTCCAGCGGACCGTTACTTTTAAAAGAAACAACATGTCTCTCAGGAGCCTTTTGAAATGGCCCAGTAACCTAGGGGAAGGAGAGAATCGTGTTACTATACTACGGAACCCAATGGCTGTCGGGAGAGCGGTCCGGGAATGCTGACCCGCCAGTTTGCAAGCAGCAGGGGAAGTTGCAGACTTTTGTTGCTCACAGGAACCCCACAGATGGTCTAACCACACACCGGTATTAATCTGTCAGCTTGAGTTGTGGTCCGGGTTGCGAGAGGGGGGGTGGGGGGGGGGGGCTCCTTCCCGCCATGCAGGTGTTACCACACTGTTTTGTGGCAGCCTGTCATGATGAAGCGTGGTCAGAAAATAAGCTCCACATCCTCAAGGTCACACGCCGCCCCCGCTGTAATTGCCACTCTTGGTCCTCAGAGGAATGGTGAAAAGAATGCCCTAATGTCATCCGCTAAGTGTCTGCGCTGTGAGCAGAGGGGCTAAAATGGGTCAGAGGCAGAGACAGGATTGGAGGTGGTCTTTTGTGAGGGGCAACAGCGGAAGGTTAATTGCTTTTAGTGGGATACTATGACATTTCACTGAAGCCACGGTCCCAGGTGTGTGTGTGTGTGTGTGTGTGGAGGGGGCTCGTTTGTTGAATCCATCTTGAATGACAAGGGCAAACCAAAAAAGGTACTAGCAATACAATTCTGTATGCTTCTTGACTGTGAATAGATCTGTGTTGATATTGCTTATTTGATACTTTGCACATATAGTACCATTATCTTCCCAAACACAACTCTAACATATGGGACAGCAGGGTTGCCTAGTGGTTAGAGAGACTGTCCCATACCCAAAAGGTCACAGGTTTGATTCAGTGTCTATCCATCAACAGTCTGTCAAAGCTAAAATGTAAAGGTGAATGATGTGCCTTATTTTCCTTTCTCAAGAAGAATCTATCTTCATTTTTCCCCTCACACTATGCTTTCTTTTGTTCTAGGACTCAAGGACAACAACTTCGTCCCTTAGGTAGATAGCTGTATAGACTCCATTCTCCTTCCGGCCACTACTTCTCTAGAGGCCCCAGTGCCAGGCTGTCATCATGGGGATGAAAGGCATTCTCCTAGGCTGTGTGAGCATGGCCCTGGTCCTCCAGTTCGCTACCGCCGGCCTGGTCAAGAAGGTCATCCGCCACCGCAGAGAGACCCTGATGCCCAAGAAGACCCAAGAGAACCTGACCCTGCCCCACCCGGACCAGCCCGTCGTGTTCAACCACGTCTACAACATCAACGTACCCACCACCTCCCTCTGCTCCGTGGACCTCGAGTCGCCCGGCGGCACCGAGCTCAAACACAAGGACGTCCCGTCGGACATGCAGAACACCGAGCACATGGAGCACACGGTGGACGGCGACAACCAGATCGTCTTCACCCACCGCATCAACATCCCCAAGCAGGCGTGCAACTGCGACAACCACCTGCCAGACATCAAGGACATCCTGAACAGGCTGGAGATGCTGGAATCCGAGCTGTCTAGTCTGAGAGAGCAGTGCAGCAGCGGATCAGGATGCTGTGGCGCTCAAGTCACAGGTAAGCCTGCACCATGTGTGTGCCTTGGATTGTTTATGTTATTGTGCTCTAATTTATATACTGCAATAATGACACATACTTTTTCCTTTTTTTCCTTCCTTTAGGTGAAGTGGCCACCAAGCCCTACTGTAATGGCCGTGGGAACTGGAGCGCCGAGACCTGCAGCTGTGTGTGCGAGCCTGGCTGGAAGGGCCCCAACTGCACCGAACCCGAGTGCCCCAATGACTGCCAGGACCAGGGCCGCTGCGTGGACGGCAAGTGCGTATGCTTCGAGGGCTTCGACGGGGACGACTGCGGCATCGAGCTGTGCCTGCTGGACTGCGGCGACTACGGCCACTGCATCGAGGGCGCCTGCCTCTGTGAGGAGGGCTTCATCGGCCAGGACTGCTCCCAGACCAACTGCCTGAACAACTGCCTGGGCCGCGGGCGCTGTGTGGAGGACGAGTGTGTCTGCGACGAGCCGTGGACGGGCTTCGACTGCTCCGAGCTCATCTGTCCCAACGACTGCTACGACCGCGGACGCTGCATCAACGGCACCTGCTACTGCGAAGAGGGCTTCACCGGGGAAGACTGCGGCGAGCTCACGTGTCCCGGCAACTGCAACAACCGCGGCATGTGCGTGAACGGCCAGTGTGTGTGTCACACCGGCTACAGCGGAGAGGACTGCTCGAAGCTCACCTGTCCCAACAACTGCAACGAGCGGGGCCACTGCTTCAACGGCAGGTGCATCTGCGACCCGGGATTCGAGGGCGAAGATTGCTCCGTCCTCTCGTGCCCCGACAACTGCAGCAACAGAGGCCAGTGTGTTAACGGAGAATGTGTGTGCGATGCAGGATACCAAGGCGAAGACTGTAGCGAGCTCTCCTGCCCTAACAACTGCCTGAACCGCGGCCGCTGCGTTAACGGACAGTGCGTGTGCGACAAAGGCTACGCCGGGGAAGACTGCAGCATCAAGACCTGCCCCAAAGACTGCATGGGACGCGGAGAGTGCGTGGACGGCAAGTGCGTGTGCTTCGTCGGCTTCACGGGCAAGGATTGCGGCGAGCTGACCTGCCCCAACGAATGCCTGAACCGCGGCCGCTGCGTGAACGGACAGTGCGTTTGCAACAAGGGCTTCGCCGGCGACGACTGCAGCGAGAAGACGTGTCCCAACAACTGCCTAGAGAGGGGCTACTGCGTCGACGGCACCTGCGTGTGCTTCGAAGGCTTCACCGGGTCGGACTGCTCCCTCCTCACCTGCCCAGGGGATTGCCAGGACCAGGGACGCTGCGAGAACGGAGTGTGCGTTTGCGACGAGGGCTTCATCGGGGAGGACTGCTCCGAGGGTAAGATAGAACGTATCCAGTCAAGTCAAGGCAGGTTCCTATGTTAAGTGCTCAATATGTCAAGCGCGTTCTCAACCAAGTGCCAACCAAACACTACAGCAGCTGATTCCACTGATATGCTTCAACCAGAGAGGGAGGAACTGACTAGTGAAGTCAGCTGATGTAGTCTTTGGTTGGAATGAAAACCTGCAGACTATTGGGGCTCAGTGGCAAATGATTGAAGACCACTGCTTTACAGAACAACTACATACACATATATGAAACCAGGTAGCTCCATTGGTTAAGACAGACATCCGGCCACTTGCAGGAACTCTCTCTTTATGCCTCTTAGCTTTCCATAGTTATTCATTCTTACATTTTACTTTCTCGACAGCAGAGACGCCCAAAGTCGACTTGGCTGACCAGTTAACAAAATATAAAATAGCTCCTGCATGTTTGTTTACAAATGATCTAAAATATATGTGGTTTGGATGGGAATCTAGTGTGTACCCCACTAGGGTGTTGTTTCCTCTACTCCATGTACAGTATATCTAACCTGTGCCATCTGACTGGGCCATTTTATGTTGTATCATTTGTTTACACTGGCAAATACATTCTGGGAACATATCCACTTGATAGCACAAATAATCTTTTCGGCTGCACTACATTTTCTATGAATTAATAATGTTCCAGTTTAATGCGGATGCCAAATGGTGACACGGGGGTTGTGAATTTCCATGGCTGTTGGCTACACTGTGAATTGATAATTTGGTTTAGATTGTGTAGTTATTTTCTGCAGAATCGTGTGAAAAAAAAGTAAGGTCTGGAAACTGCTGATTGGAAACCTGTCTGGACTGAAGGAGCGTGTCTGTGGGCCAGTCAGAAAGGCTCTCAGGCTGCACTCCAGCTCATAGGGAACTAAAAGGTCTGCAGTCTAACCAGGGTCCAGACCAAGCCATGCTTTAAAGGTGATCATTGGAATCTAACAATGTCACAGGAATGTCACAGACAAACATCTGTAACTGTTGAACACTCTCTAACCCTTTGGAAGGTGAATGAAAAGAACTATGGTATGGAAGATGGTATCAATCTCCCAGGTCTGCTTAAGTTCTTGACACCATGTAGGCATATTGCCCCAACATTATGAAGCTTACATTCGCTAATGAAAGAGATAAAAAAAATTATTAACCCTGTATAATCTATAGGCCTAGTATGTACCATTAGCTTTCAATCACTGCAAAAAATATCCATATAACATGTCTCTGAATCCTGTATTCACTCTTCAAACCTGAAGAGGTTTTTAAAATGGACAAAAAGCACATCTCCCTACAGCTCCCTAACTTCCAGTGTCTCTCCATAGTGTCGCCGCCCAAGGACCTCACGGTGGTGGAGGTCACCCCGGAGACCGTGGACCTGTCCTGGGTGAACGAGATGCTGGTGAACGAGTACCTGGTCACCTATGTGCCCACGGCCCCTGGAGGTCTGGAGCTGGACATGCGGGTGCCCGGGGACCAAAAGGTGGCCACCATTCGGGAGCTCGAACCCGGCGTGGAGTACCTGATCAGCGTCTATGCCGTTCTCAATAACAAGAGGAGTGTTCCTGTCAGTGCCAGAGTGGCGACACGTATGTAAATCCTCTGTTAGAAAATGCAGTTAATAAGTCTACACACCATTAACCTTTGGTCAGGGATGTAGTGGAGGGTAAACCCACCTAAACTCACTTTACCCACATTTTGATTTGCAGAATAGAGTGTAAAACCTTTCTAGTATACATGATTGTAAGTGATATCAAAGTGAGAGATGTTTAAGTATTAACCTGCCAATGACAGGTAAGATGATTACACTTGTTTCCAATGCAGTTTCACTTGTTTCAGGCATTTTATAGTGTCAACATGTTGAAACAAGGCAGATCACCCCACTAGTATCAAGAAGCTGGTGAAATTCTTGAAACAAGCTGATTATCTCGCACTATTGGCAGATTTATTCCCATGTTTTACGAAAATATAAAGAGACTCCATTCTAGATTAAATGACTTGTCAAGAGGGACATTTTTTGCAGTGTAATTGATTAACAAATTGTGCTTGAAGTTTATAGGCAAGTTAAAGACAAGGGCAGTCATTGGGAAATGACTGGGCTCCAATGACAGACAGGATCCAAAAAGTCGAGATGGAGACAATGAATGCGAAGCTAGAAACACATAGTCTACTTGTACATGTCATTGCCCCCGCTGGGTCCGATTCTCCTTTTTGTCCTGAAAACAGTTAATTAAATGGACCGTTTTTCCCGTCCTCTCAGATCTCCCTGAGCCCGAGGGACTCAAGTTCAAGTCGGTGAGGGAGACTTCGGTGGAGGTGCAGTGGGACCCGCTGAACATCCCCTTTGACGGCTGGAACCTCATCTTCAGAAACACCGTGAGTCCAGCTGTCCCGCCGCCCGTCTTAATGGATCTTCTGTATTCCGGGAGGCGGTTGAACTCCGCACAGCCCAGCACAGGCTATCATTATCCTCATTTTCCTCTGGTAGAAACCACAGACCACCCCCCAATTCCCAAACTCAATAATCGCCTCATGTGCATACATGTGGACCAGGTTGAGTGTCCTGTGGAAAATAACTTAGCCGAGCCAGAACCCAGAAAACCCCAGCAGTTAAAACTATTAGCATGTCCTGTTCTGCTTCTATTGACAGCTCCGACGACCGTACGGTACCAAGCGATCATTATTTCGCTTGACGTTTTGTTTTCCTTTTTGAGTGCTCATATAAACCTTAACAAACAGTGCTACTGGGATCTGCTGAAAGCCACAGTCTATTAAAGCGCGTCCCCCTGTCAACTCTATAGCCCAAACACCACCCAGAGCGCCATTATGTATGATTTGGCCGTCCCGCTCCCACTCCACACACACACACACATTATGCCAGGGCTCGTCTTTGTAGCCGTTGATGACTGGTGTTTTTCGGTGCTGGCAGAAAGAGGAGAATGGCGAGATTCTCAACTCCCTCGGCCGTCCGGAGACCACCTTTGAGCAGTCGGGCCTGGGCCCCGGCCAGGAGTACGAGGTCAAGCTGGAGGTAGTGAAGAACAATAACCGCGGGCCGCCGGCCTCCAAGAACGTCGTCACAAGTGAGTGTTTATATTCAAACTGCTAACTGGCTTATCATCCTTTTCTTTTAAGATTGCTTGAATGGTTTTATTCCGAAAAGGCGAGATATATATTCATTTTGGAATGATTTCGCTACCCTAAATCAGTCAATATGATAAAAACATAAAGTGAAGGTTTTTGTAAAGTGAAGGTCTCAACCATTTTGTAAGAATAGGTGTCATTTTTTTTCCAAATGGTGGATGGTGGATATCTTTTTTAAGGCCATTTCTGCTTTATGAGATAGCTTGCAGTGGAAAGCTTCAGGTAAGCCGGACCAAATAAAGAAAAGAAATGAGATCGTGAGACAGATTTGAACCCACAACCTTGAGAAAACATGGTATACAGCCCAGAGTGTTGAGCCGCCCTCTAATAACCCCGGCTTATCATTTTTGATAGATAGGCGCCGAGTTGGCAACAGTGCAAAATGCTGCCATTTGTGACCTTTATATAAACACAGGATTTTCAGAATCTTATCCTTATAGTGGAGAGATACTATTCCCCAGGCTTGAATGATGGATGCTGGAAAAGCAGATTTCATAATTTAATAAGAATTGCAAGTATACCACTTCATATTTGTCATTCTTACTAATGCTAGCTTTGCATAATTATATAGATAAAGGAATGCATATATATCAAAAAAGTGGATTCTCAACAGAGAGACCTGTCAGTGTCAACTGTAATCCCTGTATCCATAGCATATTTGCAGGGGAATAAGCCTTAAAGCAATATTCCACTTAGTTTTAACATGGGGGCTATTCACTTACACTTAATCACCATGAAGACCAGAATATAAACTAATCAACAAGATCAGATGCAGCTGGACGAGTTTGTATTGTTCAGATTTTTACTTCCCATTCATTTGAATGAAAACTGACATTTAACTCGTTGGTGAACAGATTCAACAACTGACTGTGGGTCCAACAACATAATTTCACCAAATAGCATATTTATTGATAGAAGAGAACATAGCGGAGGGATACCATTTAAGAGAGGTAGTTCCTATTTGGGAGACCGGATCTACTTTCATTTTTAAATACTAATTTTAGTGTAAACCAAGAATAGAAATGCAAAATGACGAAGGACCCAGGACTGCTTTATTGTCTTAAAAGTGGGATCTGTTGTTGAATCTGTTCTCAAACGTGTTAAATGTCCGTTTTCAGGTTATTTTTGTGGCCTCATTCAAATGAATGGCAAGGAAAAATCCGAACCCAGCTGCATCCGATCTTGGTGATTAGTTTATATTCTGGTTTTCATGGTGGTCAAGTGCAGAATAACCCCCCATGTTAAAACTAAGTGCTTTAAAGTCCTCTTCCACCACTCAGACTGCAGCAGATTGAGAGGAGGTGACTTCCAGAATAGAGGTTCTCGCGGAGTAAATCGTCATTCTCAAAGTTAAATAGAATAACAGGTTGTCACCTTCATACCATGCGCGGGTTCATTGGTCTCGATATCCCTCTCTGGGTTATCCGTGCTGCAGCCCCCGACAGCATATTGAAAACAGCCTGACATGTCAACCCTGAGTGATTAGCTCATTACTTTTCATTGCGTAGTTGTGATTTAGCAGGGGTATTAAAGAGGGATATGGGTTCCCAGCCCCTATCGGCAGGTTATGAGCAAAATCATATCTCCATCAGGCTGTCGCTGTAAAGCCCAATGGCTTGTAACAGCTTGAAGAACTCGGGGTTGGGGGATCAATATAAAGAGGGAAAATAGGGTTTGAAATCTCCACTCCACACCTGCCAGCAGCAGCCGGGCTATTTTTAGGCGGCTCGAGGGCTGGTTGAAATACCGCTCCGACTCCTGCTGAAGTTGTCGAGCGCGTATTTTCTTTTTAACGAATGAAGCTCCGCGGAATATTCCCGGAGTTAAACCGAAACCCTCGGCTCGAGCGGCGTTAGCCTTCACCCCCCGGGACACTTCTGTTTCGACGAATACGAGTAAAGCAATTTCAGCAATGTTCACCGCGTTCAGCGCTAACTTTAATAGACGCCCCCCCCCCCCCCCCCCCCCCCCCCCCCCGGTCCAGCGCTGGGTCAAGCTCACTCCTCTCTGCTTATTTATGGGTTGAAAATGGTCCGCGCCTCGCCAGAGTAAACAGAAGTGTGCATGGAAACACCATTAAAGGCCTGTCATAGCCTTTTCCCATACAGCCGCCCTCCTCCTCCTCAATCAGAGCAGGGATAGTAAATTACAGCGATGACTGACACTGCAGAGCACAGTAGTTTTTTTTTTTTTTCTGTCCAATTTCTTCATTGAGATCCACGGGAAAATCAGAGAAAAGAAAGTGCACTCTGTAGATGTAATGGTGTAATGGTGGGATGGTGGGATGGTGGGATTCTTTTTCTTTTTCTTTTTTTCTTTTTCTTTGAAATCACAGAACTGAAATCTAATGCTGTCCATAAGTAACACAGGTATTCCACACTGCTACAGCATTCTGAAGCAAAACACACCTTACACCTTAAAATCCCATTAAGATATATAATATATTGAAGAGACCTGGTTGAAAATCTCTCTAATATTTGTGGATTTCTTAAGAGTTTTTGGACAGCAAATTTTTCCTGCTCTTCTGGAATGTTATACTTTGACATACATTTATTTCGGTGATAGAAATACTTTTTTCCCCCAAAAAATCCCAATTAAACGTCTTTTGAACAAACTTTGTGACACAAGAAAATGTGTCAAGCAGGTGAATACTTTTTATAAGCACTTATATATACAGTATATGTACTTATACAATATATGCATGCATGCACTTGCGCACACACATACGCCTCCATGTGCGCACGTGTCAGCGCAGCTTGGATTATGAGGTTCAGAGTTCTCGGTGTCACTCAAGCTCTCTTAATGTCTGCCATTACACCGGCTTGCGGTCCATACTGTGGGATTTGCATGCTGAGGGGCTAATTGTGTGAAGTGAGTCCCTCTGCTCTCTCCTCTCTCCACCCCCCTTTCCAACCCCACCCACCGTGTGTGGGAGGCGCCCGTCAGTCAAGCAGTCAGGCTCCGAGGGAAACCAGCCTCCCAGGAGAATGGTATCGTGGCAGCAGAGCGACACACTCCCAGCCTCCTCAGAAGACAAATCTGTGTTAAGCTCGAATGCAGATTCGTCGTTTTATCAGCCCTGCGCAGAGGGTTGACTTTCCTGAAGTTGCTTGCGTGTGACAAATCAATTTCACCGCCGGAGAAAGGCGCCCTTCATGGCGCGGGGATTTGATCTGTAAATAGTTCAAATAACCTCATAAATGCGAGAGGGCTGTCGCATTTTTCAGCAGAAATGACTGTATTCATGCACATAACCCTCCGGCCCCTCATCCTCCCACCCTAACCCAGCCCAACCCTCTTGGCTCCGCTGCCTCTTCTGTTCTTGCCCTGTCTCGTACCTTAACGGTCCACTGTCAGGGTTAGGGGTTCCATTCCCTTTGTAGCTCAATGGGTAGAGCAAGGCACCAACACTGCCACAGTTGGGCCATTTTATTTTTCTCCTGCTCAAATGCAAAGTGCAACTGTGAGCATTGAGAGAGCAAGAGCTTAAAGTGCATCATTCTCAATATTTATGAAACACAAAGTTTGACAATAACCTGCAAGCTATCTAATTAGCATTAGCTAGCAATGTACTTCTCTTGAAGCTATTTCCATTTTGTCACTGAATTATAATGTCAACCATGTTACTATCTTAGCTAAAGCTTGCCGCTTGATCTCACTATGTCATAGAACGTTAGCTACAGTTAGCTAAGTTTGCTATAGTCTTGATGTTGCTAAAAACAAGCCACAAGCTAAAGTTAAAATTAGTCACTGGGAAACTGTAAGAGGCTGCCTTCCAGGTGCTGCTAATTTTTTCTCTGTCATGTCATATTTGCAAGATAGTCAATGTGGTATTTAAAATTTAAGCTTTTGTCCAACCAAATTCCCAAGTATTTGTAATTATCAACAGACTGAATAGAGACACCATCAAGGGTATTGATAGAGAGGGTTGGGGCCTTTGTTTGCCCAGGGGAAAAAATCATATTTTTAGTTTTGGTTGAGTTTAAAATCAATTTCAGATCCGATAAGTACGCATTAGTCTTGCTGGGTTCAAACCTGTGGCTTCACAGTCACAAGACCTTCTCTTTTACTCCAACGCCTATTTTAACATCCCATATTATTCAGTTTTCATGATTTCGTTTTCAAATGTACAGTACTATCGCTCAGGATAAGAATAATATTCTTGATGATATTTCGCAAATAAATGTTGTTTAGTTAAAAGTTGAGAATTCGTAGACTAAGTCCTCACAATACTACACTCTAATTGGCCGACAACAGCAGCTCCTCAAAGTCAAATGAGGTAAACCTGCTGAGTGAGTCAGTTCAAATGCTGCATACTGGTCTGACTGGAAGGATTTCAGTTATTGTTTAGTGAGGGCAGCCAATCAAGACCAAGTCCAGCTGTGATGCGTTTACTAGAGTTAGTCTCAAACTGCCTGTCAAAAAAGATGGATTTTTGATAAGCAGTAACTTAAAATTGAAATTCCTATCATTGGGGAATTTTAATGGTACACGTTACCCCCCATCCCTCCAGTGATCGACGCCCCCAGCCAGGTGGACGTGCGCGACGTGACCGACACCACGGCCCTGGTGACCTGGTTCCAGCCCGTGGCCCAGGTGGACGGCGTCAGCGTGTCCTACGGGCCCAGCTCGGACCCCAGCGACCGCAACGTGGTGGAGCTGTCCTCCACCGACACCCAGCACCACCTGGGGGGCCTCAGCCCCGACACCGAGTACGAGGTGTCTCTGATGGCCCGGAAGGGAGACATGACCAGCGTTCCCATCTACGAGACCTTCCTCACAGGTAAGACTGAAGACTGAAGACGCAGACTGGCAGGTATCTGGTTTTCAATAATAGGCTAATATTGGCCTGATATATCGGCAAACCTATCAGTCTAGTTTGAGGCTTTTGAAGTATTTGGCATTTGGTAGGGTGTGAACAAAACAATATGAGCAGACAAGATGAAGCTGTTGCTGAATTGTAATTAATTTGTATACTATTCAGACTAAAATATAGATCTACCCAACAGTTTTTTATAATAATGTAATGTTCTTACTAGATGAAAAACGAAAAGCCATTAACGGTTTATTGTAGCAAGGTTTAATGAGCTGCAGTGCTTTAAGAGTGGATTTGCGTCTCCACTGGGGGGGCTGGACCACACATACTTTACTGATGGCTATGTGTTTACGAGGGAGGACCCCCTGCTGATGTGTGTATGTGGATGGGTGTGTGTGTTCTTGTAGTTCTATCCTTATGAGGACCAAATGTTCTCCCAAGGATAGAAAGATGACCTAATTTTGCCAGTTCTTCACTTCTACACAGGGCTAGTATTCATCCACTACATAGTGATTTTTGGCTGTGTGTTTCCTAGCACCCACCACCATCATTTCCTATGGAAACAGGGAAAGTAGTTCTTGATAGTTTGAAACATTCTTTTAATATATTTTGTATAATTTACTACACAAAACTGCCAGACTTGGCCACATATAATTTAAGATTACTTACCACTTAGATTTAGAGCTGCTACATTCTCACTTTAGAGATAGTGCTAGTGGCCTACTATCACTCAGCATAGTGTATGCTAAAGTGTTAGCATGGAGCCTACTATCACTCAGTGTATGCTAAAGTGTTAGCATGGAGCCTACTATCACTCAGTGTACGCTAAAGTGTTAGCATGGAGCTTAATATCACTAAACATAGTGTATGCTCAAGTGTTAGCATGGACCTTACTATCTTACTCAACATAGTGTATGCTAATTTCTGGTGAAAACACTACCACACATCCAGAATTCCTTTGCTACATACAGCTTATCCAAGATGGACCAATTTGTAGAGGGGTTAGCAGAGCAGGTTTGGCGGTACTGGCATCTCTATGACCCATCTTATACCAATTACAAAAAAATGTAAGCGTGAATTCCTGAATTCCTGGTGAGAATTTGCCAAAATGCTGCGATCCGATATTGAAGAATGCAACAGAAAGAGGAAAAGCCTTTGGGACAGGTTTGTTTCAACAAAGAAAAAGCTAGCTAGAGAAAGTACATTCTCTGCACACCTAGGTGCAATAGGACACAATACTATAAATGACTGGTGCAATCTCCCAAACACCTGGTGTATTCCTTTAAGGTTTGTAGTCAGTGGAAGGCCCTCACAACTAATAGTAATACACCTTTTTGTGTATGTGTGTGTGTGTGTTGTAGACCTTGACGCCCCCAGGGACCTGCAGACGGTGGAGCTGACTGATGAGAGCATCACCCTGGAGTGGAAGAACAGCAAGGCTCAGGTGGACAACTACCGCATCAAGTCCGGACCTCTGTCTGGAGGGGACCATAGAGAGCTGCTCTTCCCTCCGGGACCCAGGGGCACCACCCAGGCCAAGATCACCGGTACCGGCCACCGCACACACGCACACACAAGCACAAATTATTACACCCACACATAGGCATCAGTTTGGTCTGGGCAAAGAGCAAAGTCCCAGTAAAAATAACCAGAAAATCATTTGAAAGCTATTTCTAAACCAAATAACCACAAGACCAATGTCTCCAGAAATTCAGTAGTTTGGGAAGTTATATTAGTTGGAGGGACTTTGTCATAGCTCAAGGTTTATTGAATGTGTTGGTGTTTCTTCTGCTTTGAGTTCACATTAGCTCATCGCCACTTTGCATCCCAATGGCAATACTGAAAAGAATCTGTGGAAAAAATTATACAGTGTAAAGTGTTTATTCTGCTAATTCTTGGGCCAAGTGTTTGCGGTGCTCCCTCTTAAATGGTCAGCGCTATATTCAGCGTGCTCATTTCCAAAATGGGTTGCCTTTGTTTAGTGTCGCAAAATGTTTGCCCATCTACAAAGGGCCCACTTTATTAGAAAGCCACCCAGGGGGGCTCGGCATTCAGTCTGTAAACGGAATAACACTGCCGCTTGTTTCAGTGTGAGATCTTGGTCAAACAAGAAAAAAAGCGGGGCTCATTTTCATCTATCTGTACTGCTGCCATTATAAAGCCATGCTTTGAGGCGGATGTGGTTTTTTTTGGTTTTTTTTTTGTTTGTTTCTAAACCGTGTGGACGGATTAGGCACCCTGAGAAGAAAAAAAAAAAAAACCTTCCAAAAAACGGGGTAATAGTGTCTTTGTCTGGCCCGATTCTTTGTCCTTGGGAGGCCCATCCCCTGGAAATAAAGCACTGTGTCCATTCAGCCGACGTCCCCCTCCGCTCCACACACACCTCAGCAGTTCTTTCACACAGTTATTATCTGTAATTGCCTTCACGCTCGTGATTTTATTGATAATGAGTTTCCTGGGCATTAGGTGTAATTTCATGCTGCAAGACTCTGTGTGTGATGACCTCTATGGGAGTTAATAAAGGAATTAGAGGCGATCACGCTGAGAGAGGGCTTAATTGTGGAGACCAAAGGGCCTCCGAAGCCCGCTGTATCATAGCAGGTATTGTTTCTGGACCGTGACAAGGGCCCTATAGATCCATCTCAGCGCAAATGCAACACCGATGTTGCACAAGCTCACCATAAAACCCAATTAGGCCCGCAATCTATTGTGCAATCAAGACACTTGAGAGCGTTTTTTGTGCGGGGCCATTAGCCGAAAACAGCTGGCCACTTCTCCGTAGGGCCTCGCCGTCGTTCTGCGGGTTTGCGCAAAACAAAGCATCACGTCGCTTTTCATCTCTACAATGCGATGTTTTTATTTTGCCCCGTTAACGCAGGCCTGAGACCCGGCACGGAGTACGGGATGGGCGTGACGGCTGTAAAGGACGAGCGCGAGAGTCTTCCGGCGACCACCAACGCAGTGACCGGTGAGATGCGTTCACTTGCTCTATCCGACAGCCACGCATGACTGAAATACCTATTGAAGTTAGAGTTTATCTGCCAGAAGGCCAGATTATGCGCATTATTTATGTAAGCTGTAAATTCCCATATTTGCTTTCTTGAGATACTCATATTCATGTTGTTTGATGTTGCTGCATGTAACTTTCAGTTATTTCATACTGTATAGACTTTATTTTTTTGATGTTTTCATATTGTGCATAGTTGTCATTAATTTTCTCTTTGTCTCAGTATGTTCTACTGCTGCTATTTTGCAACAATTTTGTAGTTTTTTTTTTTTTTTTTCCTACTTTTCATTCACACATCGCATTCTAGTGCTGAAATTGTTGGTTATTTAGATTTTATTTTTCTTGGCTTTATCCCATTATAACTATTTGCTGCTGCAACAACACAGTTTCTCCTTTAATGATCCAGAGATCATTAAAGTGCTAATCCTCGAGATCCTCATGTTTTTTTGTTTGCACTGCACTTCCCAGTGATCTCTTGTCAATCAAACAGTGACGCCTTTTTCTCTTGATGCAGTTTGAGTTTCTCTTCTCTTTGTCTGTTCAGCCATGGTGGCTATCACTGCTCATGCTAACTACCCAGTCCTTCTTCTTCTGTTGATTCCAAACAAACCAGAAACGTAAAACGCATCACTTTGCTGCGCGCCAGAGGATTTTTCCCAGCAAAGAACCTTAGAACAGCAAATACTATATATATATAATGTATAATCCCTAAAACAGTGGTTCTCAACCTTTTTCATATCAAGGACCCCTAATTTAGTCCACATTAGAGCCAGGAACCTCCATTTGATGAGATTTTGACCCAAATCTGAGAATATTTCTATTGTCAGATATGATTTTGTCCAGAATTCCATGACTATCTGTACTGTAGGTAGAGAGATAACCGTGAAACTATGATCAAAATAGTCATTCTAAAATGACAAAATAATGAAGTTTAACAATTCATCAATTTGCTGGGGACCCCCTGGAATGCCCTCAAGGACCCCCTGGCGGTCCCCGGACCCCACGTTGAGAACCACTGCCCTAAAAAGACTTATCATCTTAGCTCATCTTACCTTATCTTAATCACTTCAAATCTTAAACCCTCCATCCACAACCTCTCCCACCCCCACCCCCCCACCCCGTCAGCCCTGGACGCTCCCAAGGACCTGACCGTGGCGGAGGTGACGGAGACCACCATGACGCTGGAGTGGAAGCGACCCCTGGCCAAGCTGGACTCCTACAGGCTGGTGTACGTCTCCGCCGAGGGCCACAGGGCCGAGGCGGCGGCGCCCGGCGGCTCCGAGTCGCACACCCTGAGGAGCCTGACGCCCGGCATGCTGTACACCGTCAGCGTCACCGCCGAGAGGGGCCGCCGGACCAGCGGCCCCGCCACCGTCTCGGCACCCACAGGTCAGCTTCGGAGGGGAGCGTTTGATCTGGGAAACGTCTGGGATCACAGGGGAGTCTGGAACGCGACCGGCAGCATCCGCAGCTGTCGATGCAGATATGCTAAGAAATGAAATATGAACGAAAGATAAGAAATATGGCTTTCCCTTTTGCACACGTGTCTGGACGTTGCCATGTTGGCACGTTCTGAGAGAGATTTCCCTGCGATTCCAGACGTCTCACACACCCTGTATTATTAACTTCTTAAGACTTTTGGCGGCGCTCACAGGTCAGTGTTGGGGGGAAAAAAAAACGTCTTTCCACATTCCGAGCTTCAAGGTAAAGCTAATGGCTAATGGTAAAGTTTTCCCTTAGATAGTATTAGTAACTAAACAATCTGTATTTGTCGATATTTCAGTGCAGCGCGCTGTATAACGTGCGTCTGAGACAGAGGTTCTTTTGATTGCAGCCTGCTGTTTTCCTTGAGGTTTTTCCTGCTGGTGGTGTAGCGCTCGGAGGCTAGTCCTCATTAACCGTCGGTCCGTGTGTGTTTTTTTTTTGTCCTGCAGTACTGCAGCCAAACCGAGGGAATGAATTGAATTCATTGTTAGCTCCTCACTGTAAGTCGCTCTGTCTCTAAAAAAAAAACCCTGCCGCTGCCTCCCCCCCCCCCCCCCCCCCCCACACAGACTTTCATTTACAGCATGTGGGTTTATTTTACTTTACTTTTTTTTTTTTTTTTTTTTTTTTTTTTACCAAAACAAGGAAAGACAAATGAGATGACTGTGACATATTTTTTCGTGCTGCGGTCACGGCGCCTCCAAGCCAAACATCTCAGAAGGAAATCTTCCAGTTATGCAACGAAGCGGCCCATTAAATGCATGGCTACGGGCAAAAATCGATATGGCATGAGGGAAAAAAGTTGGTGAGCTTTGGAATAACTGCCTTTTGTTGCATTTTTGGATCGCACGCTGCCAAGAGGTGCAGAATAGAGGCTTATAGAGGCTGTGTGTGTGTGTGTGTGTGTGTGTGTGCGTGTGTGAGTGTGAGTGTGCACGTGCATATATGCCTATTCTGTATGCGCACTTGTGCTCATGTGCGCTGTGTATGACGGGGAGAGAAAGACGGAGTGGCTAAGAGGGCGAGATTGTGTGAACCTGTGTGTGTGTGTGTGTGTGTGTGTGTGTGTGTGTGTGTGTGGGAGGGTGGGCGGGTGGGTGGGTTTTTGCTTGTATGGACATGTGT
Organism: Centroberyx affinis; assembly: GCF_046629955.1. Classification (NCBI taxonomy): domain Eukaryota; kingdom Metazoa; phylum Chordata; class Actinopteri; order Beryciformes; family Berycidae; genus Centroberyx; species Centroberyx affinis. The sequence goes on along the minus strand of NW_027282052.1, from coordinate 279 downwards.
GCACAATGTTCATTCATGTGATAATTGTTGGCGTGAGCCCCGCTCCCCTCTGGTTTTGTGCGATTTGACCACGATGAACTGTGGGCCCGTCAGATAAAAGGCCACATGCTGGGACCCCTGTTAAAACATTGTCTCCGAAAACCAGCGAGCCCCCTCTAATCCGCGGCCCGGCCCGATCCGATCCGCAGCCTTTATCGTCCCCAGACACGTAGCGCAAACACAGATCGCGCTCGTTTCGCGGCGAGCGGGGGAGGGATTGAAGAAAAGTGGAAGGGGCGG